>NC_053434.1:116262599-116420015 GCF_007990345.1 Gossypium hirsutum
AAAATCCCACCTTCTTTGGGACATTTAGATCTTTCAGTGCTAAACCTTCGTAGCAATGGCATGTTTGGAGAATTACCATCTATGTTGCAACATTCTACGAGGTTGATTATGCTTGATCTTAGTGACAATCGTTTCAGTGGAAGTGTACCAGCATGGATTGGGGACAAGCTCTCAAAACTTGAGATTCTAAGTCTTCGATCGAATAACTTTGATGGCCACATTCCTCAAAAAATTTGTCAACTTCAATCTCTTCGGATCTTGGACCTTGGCCATAACAACATTTCAGGAGCTATTCCAAAATGTTTTAGTAATTTTAGTGCAATGACTAACAAAGGCAACCAACATTGCTATATGTTTCAGTGGTCGAGTATCAGTTCTAATTTCCTTTATTTGAGTGCATTATTGGTGATGAAAGGACGAGAGGATAATACGGTACCATATTAGGGCTTGTTACGAGCATGTGCCTTTCAACTAATAGACTAATTGGAGAGGTCCCAAAAGAACTTGGAAGTCTTGTTGAGCTACGGTCATTAAATCTATCAGGGAATCTCCTAGTAGGAAATATACCGGACGAAATTGGCAACATGAAGTTGATGGAATCTCTTGATTTGTCGAGGAATCAATTGAATGGTAAAATCCCTCCAAGTTTCTCCAAATTGAATTTCTTGAGTCACTTCAATGTGTCCTACAACAACTTGATAGGACAAATCCCAACAAGCACTCAGCTTCAAAGCTTTGGAAACCTTTCTTACATGGGCAATCATCTTTACGGACCTCCTCTCACTAAAAACCGCAGCACAAATCGTACTCCAACTGATGTTGCAAATAATGGAAGCAGAAGTGAAGGAAGTAACGTGAATTGGCTTTATGTCAGCATAGTTCTTGGCTTTGTAATGGGATTTTGGGGTGTAGTGGCTCCTTTGTTTTTCATCAAGTCTTGGAGGCATGCATACTATCGAAAGTTGGATCATGTTGGTCGACAGCTGTATGTGTTTTGGTCTACTATGGGTATATAGTTTGATGAAAAACAAAATATGTATAAATGAAGTTTTGTGTGTATGTAATTGATTATATAGGATTTGGATCTTAAATCTATTAAATGCTATATTTTAAAAGGGATTACATGAATCAATTGATCTAGACTTCCAGTTTAGATTTAGTACTCATGTTTTCCCTTTTGAAAAAATAAATAGCATTTCAAGCTTGTTCAATTTTTTGAACTTAGAGCTTTGATGATGTGTGATTGTGTTTAATTGTATGCCAATAATGAAAATGTTGTTGGGTTAAAGAGTACAATGAGGTGCATTTAATAAACATAAAAAAAATTAAAAAATATCGTAACCTGTTAGCATTTTTATAGTTTCGACAATTATAATGTGTTTATATTTAACCATTTAAAACAATAATTAAGTTTGATTAACAAAATCTAAATGAATATGAGTAAGATTTTATTAACTAATTCTTTAAGACATGCATGGAAGAAAATTTGACGCTGCAATAGATTTTTTTTATATAATATTAAAGGTAAGTGACAGAGGTAATATAGTTGGAATTCATATTAAATAAATATCTAATAAGAACTTTAATTAGTGTCAAATCTAGGGGGTGGCAAGGGCCCGGCCCTTTAAAATGTAGAATTGTTATTTAAACTTTTAAATTTTTTTAAAAATTTTAAATTAGTAAAAGTAAAATTACACTTTGGCCTCTCAAAATTATAAAAATTTGATTTAATCTTTTAAAAATTATAAAAATATAGACTATAAAAAATTAAAATTTTATTCGGCCTCCCCTAAATAATTATTCTGGCTTTGCCCTCGACTTTAATCATCGCTTCTTTTACTTAATAATAAACCTCAATAACATACTTAATAAGATTTTATTTTTAGAGTTGATTGTAGCTTTGTGATGAAATTTGATCTCTCCATCTTCGTTGATCCTTTGTTCATGCCCAACATTGCCATTCTTTTTCCATTTCCTTTACCTTCCTATATCTGATCCCACATGCATTGCACAACGACTGAAAATTACCTTTAAAAAACCCCATCAATCATAAGCCAACAACTATTATATTATTGAAAAATTAAGTGAAGCACAATCAACGAAGTGAAAGATAATATTTATTAATGAAAATGGTATGAAAGCTATTTAATTAAAAAGATATTAGAGATGGATTTTCTTCTTTGCTTACTGTATATAATGAAGAAAATATTAGCGAGTAAACAGAGCATGCCGAGGGAGTGAGACTTACTCCATAGACTTTGTTGACTTGACTTCACCTACTCTTCTTGAGGAATTTTAAGACTTGTTAAATTCCACGTTACGTAGAGACCTAAAAAATCTTAATTGGATGATCTTATATAAATTTTATGTTTTCCTAAAATTTTCATTTTAAAGACCTAAAAAATCTTAATTGGCTGGTGATATCATGGGTCTTGAATTTACTCCATAGACTTTGTCCAGTACTTGACTTCCTTATCAAATTTATTTCATTTTTGAAATAATTTATGATTTATGATTTATTCAACATTCTATTATAGTTTTAAATTTATTTTTGGATGCAACATAAATATAAATTAATGTCACATCAATAAAGAAAAATTTGAAGCCTAATTTAGACTACATAAAAGAGTAAAGTTAACTGAAGACATAAAAATAGATAGTTGAATTTTTTTTATTGTCGAGGCCCAATTTAGTTTGGGCCCAAATAAAAATAAAAGATAATAATAAAAAAATTTTACAAACCCAAACTAATCAACTCAAGCCCAAACCAATAATCCAACCTAAAAAACTTAAAACTTTTCATAATGCCAAAAATCCTAAGGTTTCTGGCGCTGCTCCTCCCTTCACAGGCACACCGCCCAAGGCTCCTTGTCCCAAGGTCTACCCTTTCTGTTGCCATTTCACCAAAATGGCAAGGGCCTATTGCTCATCGTCGTTGACAGTCCAAGGACACCTGCAAAAAAGGAAGAACAAGGGTAGCAAACACAAACGCGCAAAAGCAGTAGAAACAGTAGAAACAGTAGAGAAAATAGAAAAAAAATGTATAATAAACAGTGTGTAATGGCTATAAAAGCCATAGAAGAGATTGTATTCGGGGGGATTTTTTTTTTTTTGGAAGAAAAGGAAATCAGATACAAACATTAAAAACAAAGGTGATTTACTCTTTTATTTTTTATATTCGAAAAATAATAAATAATAAAGAAATAAAGAAATAAAATCTTTACTTGCTGTTTCATCTTCAAGCCATCATCGGTGTCTTCTCTGGTCTGAGAGGTTGTTGAATCCCTGGGGTTTCGCCCAAGGCCGTGGCAGAGAACGCTTGGAACCGAAGGTTTTTTTTTTTTTGAGTTTTTGGCTTTAGTCTAGTATTTTCAACGTCAAATCGGAGTTCTACGTAAAACGGGGAGCAAAACGGTGTTGTTTTGGATTTTTCTGTCGCCGGAGGCGGCAGTCACCGTCGCTGCTAACCGATGGCCATGGCGGATGTGCGACGGCACCTGTGGCCAGAGAAAGAAGATTTCAAAGAAAAAATATGGGTTTTCGAATTTTTTTTTTAAAATGGGGCTGAAATGAAAAATTTTCGAAAATTTTTAACTTAAATAGGGGTGGAAACGGCATCGTTATGGCTTGGTTCAATAAACCTTAAATCGGTATCATTTTCAACATGATCTGCCAAAATTGACTCGACTAGCTCAACGATCTGTGTGTTTTCACGGCAAGTGTCTATTTGCGACCTCGATCCTTCCGCTTTTGGACCCCTTTTTAATTTGGTCCTAAGTCTTTTTTTGTTCTTTTTAAATTGCACTGATAATTTTACATTTCTTTCAATTTGGTCCTTCGTATGCTAACTCTCTGGGGAATGACGCTTGTCCTGAAATTTTGGGATAATTTCCCATTTAGTCCCTATTTCTTTTAGTGCATTTCATTTTGGTCCCTTATTTTTCCTTTTTTTATTTACAATTTATGCCCCTAAAGTTCATTTAAATTTCAATTTAGTCCTTATTTTGTTACAATTTAAGCTCTTAATTTCATTTTAATTCCGATTTAATCCTTTATTTATTTAATTTCAACCCTTTATAGATTTATATATATATATATATATTATTCTATTTATTTATTTATTTATTATCTCTTCACCTTTTTATATATTTAAAAAATTATATTGTTTACATTTCCTTTTATTTGTGCATTTTTGCCCATTTATTATTATTATCGGTATTGTTTTATTTTAACTTTTATTCTTATTTTATTATTTCTTTTATTACTCTCACGTCATTCATATTTACTTTTGTAACTATGCATCTTTTATTTTTTATTTGTTATTTTTGAGATATCTTATTTATTCTAATATCTAGTATGGTATTATGATCATCATTATTATCCTTATTGCTACCAATCAAAGTCGTCATTATTATTATTATTATAGTTATATTATTCATGATGCATTATTATTGCCATCGCTACTATTATTTCATTTCTTATATTTTATTTATAATTGAATTCGTGTAGCAACTTCATTTTTGTTAAGCATTCTATTATACTTCCATTTTATTTTATTATTACTATAACCATGCCCCGAACCATGTTTAAATATACTTATCCATTTTTATATTATGCCCGAATAAGTTAAATGCACGTCACTTTAAATGTTACGTTCGTTTTTGCACGATGCTTAAAAAAGGAAAATTTTTAAATCGAGACAAATGTTCATTATTTTTGAAATTAGAAGAGTCTTGTTCCTAACTTACAGAATATGACTTCTTTCTAAAATCGAAATGGTCGAATATTTATTTCAAAAATAAAAAACGAGATTTAAGTAATGAACAAATGACGTTTATTCTTATCTTTGAGGATTTAAGGCATAGTGTCCTAACTTACGAGACATGATCCTTCCTTCTCGATTAACCTGAAATAAGCCCTTTTCGCGAAAATTAGTTTAATTAAGTAATGTATTAATACAAAAAGGGATCATACTTTAAATTCTCTTCAAATTTTTAATTCTCGATACTAAGACATCAAGTAACCTACTAGGTACCAATTTTGGGTGTCACGAGGATGCTAATCCTTTCTCATGTGTAACCGGCTCCCAAATCTATTTCCTGGATTTTGTAGACCAAAAAGTATAGTTTTAATAAACCTAACATTTTATTAAAATGAGTTTTGAGGACGGCTCCCATTTTCATTTGTTTCAAAATAAAATGTTTATTTCGAAAAGGTTTCGATAGTCATTATACCTTATATATAGAAGGTCAAAATAACAGGTCAAAACTTAAAACAACAAATGCAATTAGTACGACTTAAACTACACTCTTAATTATTAATTCATCAAATGAGGTTCTCATCATTTTTGTTTTTGTTTAGCCTAAATCTGGCTTTTCTATCGTGCCCATCACTAGGGAAAAAATAAAAAAAAAAGAAATTTACTAAATGAGAGGCCAGCATGATTTTTTGAATTCCTCACAAAATTTTCTAGAAACACATAAATTAAACAAGATATGATAGATTTGTAAATTGTTGAAGTTAATCAGCTGGACAAAAGTTAGTAAAAATTTACCCTATTGCACTCTTTAACCCAATCATACATTATCAAAACACACTTTCTATTAATTTATACGAGCTTGAAATGACATTTGTTGTTGCAAAAGGAAAAACACCAATCATGTATTAAGTACAAAAGTCTAAACTGAAAATTACTTAGATCTGATATTCGTATTTTATATAATCAATTATAAAACACAAATCTTAGTTATACATGTTTTTTCTTTTCATCAAATTACGTACCCATAGGAGCTCAAGACACAACTTTCGACCAACATGATCCAACTTCTGATTAAAAACAAGGGAGCCATCACACCCTAAAATCCTATTACAAAGCCAATAACAATGTTGACATAAAGCCAATTCACTTTAGTTCTTTTATTGCCACCTCCATTATTTGTAACATCGGTTGAAAAACCTTCTGCGGTGCAGTTCTTAGTGAGAAGAGGGTCCGCAAAATGATTGCCCACGTAAGACAAGTTTTCAAAGCTTTGAAGTTGAAGTTGAGTGCTTGATGAGATTTATTATGTCAAGTTATTGTAGGAGACATTGAAGTGATTCAAGAAATTCAAATTGAAGAAACTTGGAAGGATTTCACCATTCAATTGATTCATTGGCAAATCAAGAGATTCTATTAACTCCATGTCGCCTCCCTGACAAATTTAATGATCACATCCCAATGAGACTTGCAATTTCTTTACAGATCCCTCCTGTGAGACTGTTAGAAGCAAGGTCCATGCTAGAAACAAGTCCTAGTGTGGTCCCATATTCATCTTCTCGCCCTTTCATCACCTATAATGCTCTAAAATTAATGAATGACCAAGGATTGGCCACGAAATAAGTTCACTATTGGTCTTAGTTTTTGTGGTCATTGCACTTAAATTTCTGAAACATGGTGGAATAACTCCTGAAATGTTGTTATGGGCATGGTCCAAGTTTTGAAGAGATTGAAGATCACAAATGTTATGAGGAATATGGCCATTGAAGTTATTAGATCGAAGGCGTA
This sequence comes from Gossypium hirsutum, assembly GCF_007990345.1. NCBI lineage: Eukaryota > Viridiplantae > Streptophyta > Magnoliopsida > Malvales > Malvaceae > Gossypium > Gossypium hirsutum. Next base: position 116,269,144 of record NC_053434.1, read on the forward strand.
GAACCATAAGTTTTGAGAGCTTATCACCAATCCATACTGGTACACTCCCATTGAAATGATTTTCACTAAGATCAAGAATAAACAACCCATTGAAATGATTTTCACTAAGATCAAGAATAAACAAACTCGTAGAATTTCGCAATGTGGAGGGTAATTCTCCAAACATGCTATTTTTTGAAGGTTGAGCAGTCTAAGATCTTTATGTAACAAAGAAGGTGGGATTTTTCCGGTCAAATTGTTGTTCTCCGAATCTAAATAATTCAAAAACCGATGATTCCAACAATCTGGAATTTCCCCAGAAAGAAGATTTGCATCAATGTAAAGAGATCCCATCCATCCCTCTCCCGATGAGTTAGAAACTAATTCAGAAAGGGATCCTGAAAATGAATTATTTGACAAAACTAAAAAATCTAATGTTGGGAATACTCTCGGCAGTGGACCTGTGAATTGGTTTGAACTCAAGTCAATAATATCTTCATATCAAATATGAAATCTCTCCTCTAAGTTGATTTAGAGGAAAGATTTGCATATTCAAATTGAGTGGAAAGGTTCAAAAACCAAGTGGGCATGACATCTGAAATTCCTGCATAGGAGATATCTAAATGATACAACTTTAACCATTGGGGAAACTTTGGGCCAAGATACCAATCACCCAATTCAACACTTTCACATTGAAATGGGGGAATCCAGCTTGAGTTTGGTTCAAATCTCAACATGTTCTTTGATGCTTTCAAAGTTATCAATTGTTAAGTTTAGTTCCCATGCAAAGGTGGCCATGCACGACATGCAAGGGTGGTCATGCTTCTGGAATCGCAGCAAGCAGTGGTGCCATGGTGTGCAGCAACTGAAGTTTGAAGCTGCCAAATCTATTTGCTGTTTTTTAGTTCCATTTTGATTGTTTTGTAATCTAGTTCATGTTGAACTAAGTAGGTAAATGTTTTGATATTGATTGACTGAAAAGTCAGCAATGCAAGTTGTACAAGCTAATCTTGTAAGTTTCAATGCAAATTAGTGGAGTTAGGTAGTTGATTAGGTGATTACTTGTTTGATTTACTAGTTGACTGATATATGTAATGGCTTAATGCCTTGTTGAAATGTTAATGAAAGTTATCAGCTCATTTTCATTCAATTTTTTTTCTCTCTTTTTCTGTTTTCACTTGCTAGCTTCATCTTTCTGTTTTTCTGCTTCCGAGTTTGCTTCTTCACCAAGCCTCGAGGCTTACTACTCAAGCAAGACTAGAAACAGCTTGCTGCTGCCTCTTGCACCAACATCAATCTCGTGAAATAAGAAAAGTGGGTTTCTAATACAACTCCTTCCAATAGATTATGCCCAAATTTTAGAGTTTCTAAATTTACCGGTTGTCCCAATCATAGAGAAAAAGTACAATTCAATTGATTTTCTGAAACATCAAAGAACTTCAAAGATGATAACTCCCCTATCGACAATGGAATGGGACCATAAACTTTGTTTTGAGCAAGGGCCAAGTAAGCTAGATTTTTAAATTGCCCAAGTTGATCGATTAAATGGCCATAAATTTGGTTAACTGCTAGATTTGATAACTCCTTGTGGCGTTATCAAGTTTAACATCGACTTTTTCCTAAATGAAAATGCTTTGAAAGTTATTTTGATGAATCAATTTTTTTTTTTTTAAATAGCAAGTAAACAGCAGGAATCAGATTCATTCCATAGACTCAGTTGAGTTCAAACAGTGTTTTTAAGAAAAAAATATTAATTAAAATTTTCAATATTAATTTTATTGTTATAGAACTATTAAGTGGATGTGTTTTTTTTTTTTTTAAAATTCAAACATCACAATATTAAATTTACTAATGGTAATAATTATTGGACCTGAAATTTTAAATTAAAAAAAATATATGAATTAAATTCCTAAAAATAAAAGTACAGAACTAACACCCAAATGTAAAATGTATAGCGAAACATATTTCAACCTTTAAAATTTTATTTTATAATTTGATACAAATAAATAATTAACTTAACACGAAACTTAAAAATCATGCTAATATATATAAAAGTTTTATTGTTGACTTTAAAAATAAATTTAAGAGTTAAATAAAGCAGAGTAAAAGATAAATTTACTTATTTTCAATTAATGTTTGAGGGCAAGAAAAAATCATTATTTTCAATAATCGTTTTCAAAATTTTGCTTAATGAGAGCTAAACATAGAGAAAAATAATGTCATTCAAATTCCATGTCTTCCATTTTCTTTTCTTTCTTTTCTTATATATCCTTTTGCTTTTAAGACCTAAAAAGTCCTAAAAGAAAGTGGGAGTGGGACTTTCTTCAATGACTTTTAGGGTATTGTAAAAAACTTCCTTCATAACATCGATTTTCTTTGACTGAAATTTATAACCTTTCTTTAATTTAATAATCGAATTTCATATTACATTTTGTGGAAATTTTTTATAACATCCCTTGCCCCTAATGTACGTCGACAATATTTTTGTTTACGTTAACATTATTTTATTTTATATGTCACCCTTTATAAATTTAAAAAGTATATAAAATTTAGAATTTTAAAATTTTAAAGATTTCCAAAAAAAAATATATAAAAGAAAGTAAACTCTTTAAAATTAAAATTTTCTTATAATTTTATTTAGTTTCTTAATTTATTTAATATTGTTTTATGCATGAAGAGATAATTAAGGGACCACGGCATCCATTTTGTTTAACTGAACTTTATAACATTTCTTTAATTTAATAATCGAAAGTCATATTACATTTTGTGGAAAATTAAATGCAATAGCAAATTTCCGATGCATTTTGTTGGAAGAAACTTCCTTGCGCTTCATGTATGATTTTTGTGTTTTAGTTAAGCTTGCTCTATATATTTGGAGTTGTGAGAAATGGCAATTGCAACCATGACAGCTCCTCTTCCAATTTCCTTGTTCCCTTTTCTTCTTCTCATTACCGCTATCTGTTTTACCATTTGTGCTGCCAATTCCAACGCACTTTGCATTCAAAGTGAGAGAGAAGCTCTTTTGAAATTCAAGAATCATCTTATTGATCCTTCGAACAGGCTATCTTCATGGGTGGAAGGTTTGGATTGCTGTGAATGGATTGGTGTCGTCTGCCATAACTCAACAGGCCACGTCCACCAACTGAACTTGGCTCCTACTCTTTCAGAGCCTGATGAATTTGCACCATATTTTGAATGGGAAGCTTACGAGCGGTCAAAACTAGGAGGCAAAATAAATCCTTCACTGCTGGAGTTGAAGCATCTCAGTTCCCTGGACTTGAGCTATAACAATTTTAGCAGCATATATATCCCCAAATTTTTTGGTCTGCTGGGGAGTTTAACACATCTTAACCTCTCTCAAACTGGATTCCTGGGAGGAATCCCTCATAACCTTGGGAATCTCTCAAAGTTGCATTATCTTGATCTTGGAGGTAATTATTGTTGGGTATGGGTCCCACTATGTGGGAAACCCATATTTTATGCTATAATGTTTTGTCCCTTCTTTGGTTTTGTCAAAAGCCACTTTGGGGTTCTTTTAACGGGTGTTGGGAAAAAATTTTAGCAGAGAGCTAAAAAAAAAAAAAAAAAAAAATAGAGAGAAAGAGAATAGAAAAATCAGTTTTTCAAGCTTGGTGCAGCAGTGATCAACTCTTCGATTGAAGGTCCATCCGTGGTTCGATTGAGCTGATTTTTGGACAGCAGCTAGGTGATAAGGTGTTCTTGACTTTGTACGGTCGGATTTTTCATCCGAGTCTTGTAGCGTCGGAAATACCCATTTTTCAGCAGCTACGTTTTTGGTGATGTTCTCTCATTTTTCTCTCTTTTGCTAAAGATTACATGTTGTTAGCCTTGTCGGTGTTGAATGCTTGTTGTAGGCTTGATATTGTGATCTTGTAGTTGAACATTTGATGATAGTGGAGCTCTTTATCGGACTCTAAAGTCCCGTGGTTTTTACCCTTAATTTAGAAGGGTTTTCCACGTAAAAATATCGGTGTCTCTATTTATTTTTGTTGTGGTTGCATTAGTTGATTTGTGGTTGATTAAGGTTGCTAGAGAACATATCTTGTGCTATTGTGCTTGCCATAATTTTTACAGGAGTTATAAGGAGAGAAAGAACACCGGTTGTGCTTTCGCTTTGTTTCGGTTGTTCGGTTTCTTCCCAACAAACTGGTACCAGAGCTTGGTTATTGTGTCAGATAATTATGGAAATTAATACGAGCAAGATGATTATGTTGAATGGCACAAATTATCAACTTTGGCGGAATAAAATGAAGGACTTGTTGTTTGTGAAGGCTTTGCATCTTCCGGTCTTTACTACTCAAAAACCCGATTCGAAAAGTGATGAAGAATGGGAATTTGAGCATCAACAAGTGTGTGGCTTTATTCGGCAATTTGTTGAAGAAAATGTTTACAATCACATTGATCAGGAGACACATGCTCGAACATTGTGGGAGAAGCTTGAAAGCTTGTATGCTTCGAGGTCGGGCAATAACAAGTTATTTTTGCTGAAGAAAATGATGGCGCTGAAATATAAAGAAGGAATGTCTATAGCTGACCATGTTAGTGAATTTCAGAGTATGATGAATCAGTTGCTTGGTATGGGTGTCAAATTTGATGACGAGATTTTAGGACTTTGGTTGCTTGCTACTCTACCAGACTCTTGGGAGACCTTTCGAGTCTCACTCATTAATTCTGCCCCACAGGGTATTATTACTTTGGATTTGGCTAAGAGTGGTGTGTTGAATGAAGAGGTTAGAAGAAGATCTCAGGGTTCTACATCACAGTCCGAGGTGTTGGTTATCGAGAACAGGGGGAGAAACAGAGACAAAGATGGAAAGGGTAGAGATAAAAGCCGAAGCAAGTCAAGATCGAGATACAAGAATCTTGAGTGTCATCATTGTGGTAAGAAAGGCCATATCAAGAAATATTGCTTCAAGTGGAAGAAAGAGAACAAAAGTGGTGGTGATAAACACGACCGGAATGACGATGAAAAATCCGAGCGTGTTGCTACTGTTACTCGTGAAGATTTGTTAGTTATTTGTGATCAGAATTTGGTCAACCTAGCATGCGACGAGACTAGTTGGGTGATTGATACTGGTGCATCACTTCATGTCACGTCGAGGAAGGAATTCTTCACATCTTATACTCCTGGTGATTTTGGGGTATTGAAGATGGGTAATGATGGTTTGGTTTCGGTTATTGGTATGGGAGATGTTAGCTTGGTAAGTAACAACGGAACAAAGTTAACTCTCAAGGATGTCAGACATGCACCGGATGTCCGTTTGAATTTGATTTCTGCAGGAAAGCTTGATGATGAGGGATTCTGTAACACCTTCAGTGAAGGGCAGTGGAAGCTGACTAAAGGCTCATTGGTTGTGGCTCGAGGAAAGAAGAGCTCAAATTTGTACTTGATGCAAGCTTTGACTTCTCGAGAGACGGTGAATGTGACACTGAATGACAACTCAAGTGAGTTGTGGCATAAACGACTCAGTCACATGAGTGAGAAGGGGCTTAACTGTTTAGCGAAGAAGAATCAACTTTCAGGTTTAAAGAATGCTACACTGAAGAATTGTGCTCATTGTCTAGCAGGAAAGCAGAAAAGAGTTTCATTTAGAAGCCATCCTCCTCATAGGAAATCAGAGTTGCTAGAGTTGGTCCATTCAGATGTTTGTGGTCCGATAAAAGTAACATCACATGGTGGTGCACTTTACTTTGTGACTTTCATTGATGATTGTTCAAGAAAGCTATGGGTTTACACTTTGAAGTCTAAAAATCAAGTCTTTGAGGTGTTTAAACAGTTTCAAGCATCAGTTGAAAGGGAAACTGGGAAGAAGTTGAAGTGCATTCGTACTGATAATGGTGGCGAGTACACAGGGTCGTTTCATGAGTATTGTCTGCGACAGGGAATCAGACATCAGAGAACACCACCAAAGACTCCACAGTTAAATGGGTTAGCTGAAAGAATGAACCGAACATTGATTGAGAGAGTCAGATGTTTGTTGTCAGATGCAAAGTTACCAAGACCGTTTTGGGCTGAAGCTTTGAATACAGTGACACATGTGATAAATCTGTCTCCTAGTGTTCCTTTGAAAGGTGATGTGCCAGATAGAGTTTGGTTTGGTAAAGACGTGTCATATGATCACCTACGTGTGTTCGGTTGTAAAGCATTTGTTCATGTTCCAAAGGATGAAAGATCCAAGTTGGATGCCAAGGCTCGACAATGCATTTTTATTGGTTATGGTCTAGATGGTGAGTTTGGTTATAGACTCTATGATCCAGTTCAGAAGAAACTCGTGAGAAGCAGAGATGTTGTCTTCATTGAGGATCAGACCATTGATGACATTGATAAGACGGAGAAAGTGGATTCACAAGGTAGTGGTGACTTGATCGATGTGAATCCGGTTCCCCTAGACTCTTCACCAGATCCTATCCAGGATGATGTGCATGGTGATGTTAGTGGTGACCATCAGACTATAGGTGACTTTGATACTCCCATGGATGATGTTGTGAATGATCAACAACAAGCACCTATAGCTCCACCAGCAGTTCCACTTCGAAGGTCTTCTAGAGATCGACGATCTTCTGTCAGGTATTCTCCTGATGAATATGTTCTTTTGACTGACGGGGGAGAACCTGAATGTTATGAAGAGGCTATGGAGAGTGAATGCAAAGATCAGTGGGTTGAAGCGATGAAAGGCGAACTTCAATCATTGCATGAGAACCATACTTTTGAATTGGTGAAACTGCCTAAGGGCAAAAGAGCTTTGAAGAATCGGTGGGTTTACAGGTTGAAGCAAGAAGAGAAGTCTTCATCTCCACGATACAAAGCTAGATTGGTCGTCAAGGGTTATACTCAGAAAAAGGGGGTTGATTTTGAAGAAATATTTTCTCCGGTTGTGAAGATGTCCTCTATCAGAACTATACTGAGTTTGGCAGCTTGTTATGACCTAGAGGTTGAACAAATGGATGTGAAAACTGCTTTTCTTCATGGTGACTTGGAAGAAGAGCTTTACATGGAGCAGCCAGAGGGTTTTGTTGCACAAGGGAAAGAGGACTATGTGTGCAGATTGAAGAAGAGCTTGTATGGTTTGAAGCAAGCTCCAAGGCAATGGTACAAGAAGTTTGAGTCTGTTATGGGGGAGCAAGGCTACAAGAAGACTACTTCTGATCATTGTGTGTTTGTTAAGAGATTCTCTGGTGATGATTTTATTATTCTTTTGCTCTATGTTGATGATATGCTTATTGTTGGTCAGAATGCTTCTAGAATTGAGAAGTTGAAACAAGAGTTGAGTAAATCCTTTGCAATGAAGGATTTGGGGCCAGCAAAGCAAATTCTTGGCATAAGACTGACACGTGATAGAAAGGCCAAGAAATTATGGTTATCACAAGAGAGGTACATTGAGAAAGTACTTCAAAGGTTTAGTATGGACAAAGCTAAAGCGGTGAATACTCCATTTGCTATGCACTTTAGATTGAGTGTTAAGCATAGTCCTTCCACAGAAAAGGAGAAGGAAGAGATGCAGAAAATTCCTTACTCTTCAGCCGTGGGTAGTTTGATGTACGCAATGGTTTGCACGAGACCAGACTTGGCTTATGCCGTTGGTACAGTTAGTCGGTTTCTTTCTAATCCAGGCAGAGAGCATTGGAATGCAGTGAAGTGGATTATGAGATATCTTCGTGGCACTTCCAACATGAAACTTTGTTTCGGCAATGAGAAACCTGTTCTTGTTGGGTATACAGATTCAGACATGGCCGGAGACATTGACTCGAGGAGATCTACTTCAGGTTACTTAATCACTTATGCAGGGGGAGCTGTGGCATGGCAATCGAGACTGCAAAAGTGTGTTGCATTGTCCACCACCGAATCAGAGTTCATTGCAGCAACCGAAGCGTGTAAGGAGATGCTTTGGATGAAGAAGTTTGTGCATGAGCTTGGTTTTACTCAGGAGAAGTATGTCCTGTACTGTGATAGCCAGAGTGCTATTCATCTTGGTAAGAACTCAACTTTTCATGCTAGATCTAAGCATATTGACGTGAGGTACCATTGGATACGAGATGTTCTTGAAGCTAAGCTGTTAGAGCTTGAGAAGATACACACTAATGATAATGGTGCTGATATGTTGACGAAGGCCTTACCAAGAGGAAAGTTTGAAGCATGTTGTTTGACCTCCGGTATGGAGGCATTCCCCACATAGTTGGAGGGGGAGATTTGTTGGGTATGGGTCCCACTATGTGGGAAACCCATATTTTATGCTATAATGTTTTGTCCCTTCTTTGGTTTTGTCAAAAGCCACTTTGGGGTTCTTTTAACGGGTGTTGGGCAAAAATTTTAGCAGAGAGCTAAAAAAAAAAAAAAAAAAAATAGAGAGAAAGAGAATAGAAAAATCAGTTTTTCAAGCTTGGTGCAGCAGTGATCAACTCTTCGATTGAAGGTCCATCCGTGGTTCGATTGAGCTGATTTTTGGACAGCAGCTAGGTGATAAGGTGTTCTTGACTTTGTACGGTCGGATTTTTCATCCGAGTCTTGTAGCGTCGGAAATACCCATTTTTCAGCAGCTACGTTTTTGGTGATGTTCTCTCATTTTTCTCTCTTTTGCTAAAGATTACATGTTGTTAGCCTTGTCGGTGTTGAATGCTTGTTGTAGGCTTGATATTGTGATCTTGTAGTTGAACATTTGATGATAGTGGAGCTCTTTATCGGACTCTAAAGTCCCGTGGTTTTTACCCTTAATTTAGAAGGGTTTTCCACGTAAAAATATCGGTGTCTCTATTTATTTTTGTTGTGGTTGCATTAGTTGATTTGTGGTTGATTAAGGTTGCTAGAGAACATATCTTGTGCTATTGTGCTTGCCATAATTTTTACAGGAGTTATAAGGAGAGAAAGAACACCGGTTGTGCTTTCGCTTTGTTTCGGTTGTTCGGTTTCTTCCCAACAATTATCTCAAACCAAAAAGTCTTCAATGGGTTTCTGGACTTTCTTCCTTGCAGTACCTTGATTTGAGTGGTGCGGATCTTTCTAATGCAAATGATTGGCTACAGGTAACATTCAAACATCCTTCTTTGTTAGAGTTGCGCTTGTCAAATTGTGGTTTAGAAGATGATCCATCTCCGATTAGTGTTAATTCTACAAAATCACTGGTTATTCTTGATCTTTCTGGGAACGGCTTTTCTTCAGTACCTAAGTCGATATTTAGTCTTCATTTTCTTCTGTCTTTTTATCTTAATGAGAATTCTTTGGAAGGCCCAATTCCAGATTACTTTGGAAACATCTCGTTTCTTGAAGTTCTTGATCTTACTTTGAATCATCTCAATTCATCCATACCCAATTCCTTGTATAGTTTAAACCGTCTTCAGTTCCTTAGTCTTAGTGAAAACCAGTTACAAGGAACAATCTCGAGTGCCATTGGAAACTTGAGCTCTATTACTCACCTTGATCTTTCTTCAAATTTCATGTTGGAGGGAAGATTACCAACCTCTCTGGAATATCTGTGCAAATTGAAGGAGATGGATTTGTCATATAATAAAATTGAAGATGGAATATCAGAAATCCTACAGAGTTTGTCTAGATGTTGTTTGGGTTCCTTAGAGTCATTGGATATGGCAGATAACCAACTTTCTGGTCATTTAACTGATCAACTTGGCCAATTTAAAAATCTAGCTTACCTGTCCCTTGCTAGAAACAAAATTTTTGGTCCCATTCCATTGTCGATAGGGGAGTTATCATCTTTGAAGTTCTTTGATGTTTCAGAAAATCAATTAAATGGTACTTTTCCTCTATGTTTTGGACAACTCGAAAGTTTGGAAACTCTAGATTTTGGGTATAATCTATTGGAAGGAGTTGTATTAGAAACCCATTTTTCTAATGTCACCAGATTGACAACTCTGAAGGCATCACACAATAGGCTTAGGTTTGAACCGAACTCAAGCTGGATTCTCCCATTTCAATGTGGAATTATTGAATTGGGTCATTGGCATCTTTGCCCAAAATTTCCCCAGTGGTTAAAGTTCCAAAAGAAGTTGTCTGTGTTAGATATCTCTGATGCAGGAATTTCAGATGTCATGCCCACTTGGTTTTTGAACCTTCCCATTCCATTTGAATATTTAAATCTTTCCTATAATCAACTTACTGGAGGGGTTTCATATTTGAATGTGACATACATTGTTGACTTGAGTTCAAACCGATTCACAGGCCCATTGCCAAGAGTAGTATTCCCAATTTTACAATTTTTAATTTTGTCAAATAATTCATTTTCAGGATCTCTTTTTGAATTAGTTTGTAATTCACCAAGTAGGGGAAGGATGGAAGTTCTTTACATTGATAAAAATCTCATCTCAGGAGAAATTCCAGATTGTTGGAATCATTGGCAGAACTTGGGGCTTTTAAATTTGGGAAGCAACAGTTTGACCGGTAAAATCCCACCTTCTTTAGGGCATATAAATCTTTCAATGCTAAACCTTCGGAACAATAGCATGTTTGGAGCATTGCCATCCACGTTGCAAAATTCCAGTTTGATTATGCTTGATTTTAGTGAAAATCATTTCAATGGAAGTGTACCAGAATGGATTGGAGACAAGCACTCAAGACTTAAGGTTCTAAGCCTTCGATCAAATCATTTTGATGGCCATATTCCTCATAGAATTTGTGATCTTCAATATCTTCAGAATTTGGACCTTGCCCATAACAACATTTCAGGCACTATTCCAAAATGTTTTAGTAATTTGACTGCAATGGCCAACAGAAGCAACCAAAGTAACTATATTTATGAGTGGGTAAGTACCAGAACTACTCTCTTTTATTTAAGTGCATTATTAGTGCTGAAAGGACGAGAGGATGAATACAGTGCCACACTAGGGCTTGTTACCAGCATGGACCTTTCAACTAATAGTCTCACGGGAGAGATTCCAAAAGAAATTGGAAGTCTCATTGAGCTACGGTCATTAAATCTATCAGCGAATCTCCTAACAGGAAATATACCAAACGAAATTGGCAGCATGGAGCTGATGGAATCTCTTGATTTGTCCATGAATCGATTGAATGGTGAAATCCCTCCAAGCATCTCCAGTTTGAATTTCTTGAATCACTTCAATGTGTCCTACAATAACTTGACAGGACAAATCCCAATAAGCACTCAGCTACAAAGCTTTGAAAACTTTTCTTACATGGGCAATCATCTTTGCGGACCTCCTCTCACTAAAAATTGCATCACAAAAGGTATTCCAACTGATGTTGCAAATAATGGAAGTAGCAGTGAAGGAAGTAAAGTGAATTGGCTTTTTGTGAGCATAGTTCTTGGCTTTGTAATGGGATTTTGGGGTGTAGTGGCTCCCTTGTTTTTCAGCAGGTCTTGGAGGCATGCATACTATCGGAAGTTGGACCATGTTGGTCGAAAGCTGTATGTGTATTGGGCTACTATGGGTATGTAGTTTGATGGAAAAAAAAGTGTATAATTAAGGTTTGTGTGTTTTTATTGATTATATAGGATTCTAATCTCAAATCTATTAAATGTCTCATTTTAAAAGGGATTAAATGAATAATTGAACTAAACTCCGAGTTTAGATTTATTATTCTTAATTTATTCTTGTTTTCCTTTTTGCAATGACATTTTATGTTGGTATAATTTAATTAACAAAGATTGGATCCAATTGTGTTATGATAATGTATGAATATGTTTTGTTGGAGAAATTATTTTGTAGACATTTCCCATCACATTATCAATTATCTCTTTTCAATTATTTAAAGATATTTTAACAAACTTTTTTATAATTTAAAAATAAAAATAAATAAATTTTAATTATAATTTTCTTAAATTTATTTTAGTTTCCAAAGGTATCCACTCGAGCAAGTCCGATGTAACACCCCGAATCCGACCTAGATGTTACTATCAGACTGTGAGGTTACATCGTACATGAAAATATTAATTCTTAATTTTGACGAAACCCCACTTTCAACGTAAAAAAAACTTATTTGAATAATTCTTTGAAAATGTATCAATTCTCAAAAACCCGTGAGTGCTTTGAGGAAAAAGCATGTTTAATAGTTTTACTAAAAACAAATCCATTTTACTTAAATTGTTAGCGATGTAAAACATTCTAGCAATTTTTGACAAAATTTGGCAGCGGACACATTATAGCAATTTGGTCTTATTTACCTTTAGTTTATTGTTAGTCGTCTTGTTTTTATCTCCGATTAAAAACCAAAGCTTTAACAAAACAACTACCAAAATAAATTCTAATGTCCCAGAAAAAATTAAATGTCCAAAAGTCCGAATAAAAAGTCCATAAAATTGAAAGTTCATAACATACTAAACCCAAAAATGTGAAAACCTAGCTCTAGAGTCGCCATCCAATCCTAAACTCGAGGATCACCTGAATCAAAACAAACAAACATGTGAACTTTACACCCAGCGTGTAATTTGGCCCACAAATCATAGTATATTTCAAAATGTGTCATATTTCATATAGATGCATAGCTTATTACATATCATAGCATACTAGATTTTATATCAAAGCATATCATATAACAAAACATATCCTACCCCCATCCGCTATACACTATCTCTATCTAGCCAAACACACCAATTAAGACTACAAGAGTACATCCATCCCATCACACCAATATGTGGAGGTATGTCACTCATAATATGCAGCTGAACTGCCAGATAGAAATTTGCATTCTAGTTGCCATAGTTGCAGTAAATATTGCCATATAAAACTTCTTCCATTATATCAAATCCCATCCAAAACATAGGCATAATATCATACATACATACAACATAAATCGTATGACATGCATATACATATATTTTCGTACGGAACATAACACAGCATGTGGTACTCATAAATCATATAGCTTGCATAGCTAATGTACATATTTATAAAGCATATCATATCACATTAATATACTTATTGAGACTTACTTAACATGCTTTCTACACAAACCTATGTTTGCATACTAAAACTTATGTTTTTTCAGGCCTACATAATGCCCATAGACTCAATTTCTAAGTCCTCTAATTGGCCCCTAATCGGGCATCAAAATTGGCCCAACAAGCCCCCACACGGCCCGAAAAGCTAGCCTGTGTAATCCACAGGACTTACCACATGTCCATGTTATTTCACAGGGTGGTGTGCTCCACACGGCCGTGTGACACTGGACAGTTTCGAAAACATTCCCTATTTCGTAATTTTCTCGAGTTTTAAATAATGTTTCGGGTTAATTTCACACACCTGATGACATAATTGATTAACCACACTATTGGGAACTCATGAAACCTACAATCAATTAACAAATCATACTAATTAACCATCAAAGACCCACCCAAATTGGCATTCTTTTGTCAAAATTCAGTCCCTAAAACGAGATTCATATACTTACCGCTCAAAAACAACACCAAAGACGAGAACTACTCTGCTGGAGGAATAAGATTCTCACTCCCTTTGCCTAATCGAAAACACAAGAGCGCTTATCAAATCTAAGAAAGAAGATTAGGTATAAGCACAACTCCTATCTTGTTCAAGAAACAATCTCAAAGTAAAAGAACAGAAATTATTAGACGAAACTTACTCCTCGTTCACCGTGCACGAATACAAGGGGAAAAATGGAATAGCAGCAATTAAGAAACAGCAGAAAAGAATAATGGAAAAGAGGCTACAAAAGAAAAAGAAGAAAAAAAAATGACTTTTAGGCCTATTAATGGGTGGGTAGATGCTGTATAATTTACTTTAGTTATTATAATTTTAGATTTTTTTTTCATTATAATATATTTAATATTGTTTTATGCGTGAAGAAATAATTAAGGGTCCACGGCATCCATTTTGTTTGACTGAACTTTATAACATTTCTTTAATTTAATAATCGAAATTCATATTACATTTTGTGGAAAATTAAAAGCAATTAATTAGAAATTTCTCTTGATAGCAAATTTCCGATGCATTTTGTTGTAAGAAACTTCATTGCGCTTGATGTATGTGCTCAATATATTTGTGTTTTAGCTAACCTTACACTATATATTTGGAGTTGTGACCAATGGCGATTGCAACCATGACAACTCTTTGTCAACAAGTCTGTAGATAGCCCAGCCCTATTACTCTTTGCCATTCCAACTCTACTTTGCCACCAAATTCCTAATTTATAACAATAAGAAAAAAGACCTCAATGGGCTTTCTTTCCAAAAATTTATAACAATAAGAAAAAAGACCTCAATGGGCTTTCTTTCCAAATTTATTAACAAAACTCATAATTCAGTAATCGGTATTGAAGGAAAACAAAACTCAAAGATGAAGAAAAGCAGATATTCATTGAAGGAAAGCTTCATGTGAAAGCTAAACTTATTCAATAGAAGTTGAAAAGACCTGTCAAAGGGAAGCACGTGATGATCATAGCCAGTTAAAACCTAAATTCTGTTAAGTGTTTTCTCTATCTCTCTTAGATAGCGGTGTTTGTGTATTTATATGATATGTGTACTGTTCATTGATATAACATCTTAAGTAGGTTTCATACATATCAACAAGAATCCTACTCTAGACTTAACACGTGTTTTTGTGATCTCATACACGATCTCACGTATGATTTTGCAGGAGAATGCAGGTACCCAACTTGCGAACACCCATTATCCTACAAGCTCGGTCTGCAAACTCGATGTGTGAGCTCAATAGAATCCGACCCGAACCCCTTTAGATATTGGACCGGTGATAGCAAGTATTATAACAATACTTAGCATAATAATATGGACATAATTGGAAGGTTTAGCAAGTGAGCAGCCTACATTAATTCAATCGATATATCGGCAAAGCAAACTAAACATAATATGTCATTAACAAAGCTTCTTATATCTATATTATACAAAAAACGAAGTTTTGAATAAATTGAAAAAGGAACGAACAATATGATACATACAAAATGTTTTGGGTATTCCATAACTATTAAAAACATCAGCAATGAAGCAACCATTGGCCACAATGGTCATAGTAGTAATATAAAATGGTTGAACCGGTTAATGGTGGTCAATTCTACTATTGGAGTAATGCTTAATTTCAAATAAAATATTATTTCATTAGATAATGTCAAAAAAATGGATTGAAGGCATGGAAATTTGTAAGATTAACTTGAAGTTTCAAACAAAATGTATGAAGACAATTACTCATCTCTAATAGCCTAATTATGCTTTGACTCTCAATGTAAATTTATCCAATGAGTAATTTACAATTTAAATCATTAAACTTACATTAATTTTCATATACATCATCAATGTTTAATTTAATCAAATTAGGTTATTTAATTCTTGTATTAATGGTAAAGGATTGTATGAAACAATGATGCCATGTCATTTGTATTAATGGGAGATGGTTTTCCTTTTTTGTGTGTGAAATGGGAGTTGATTGTTAAATCTAAAAGATGTGGTGCTTTAGGCATTGGGAAACTCATAGATAAAAATTCTGCTCTACTAACCGAATGGTGGTGGAGATATAGTACACAGCATAATTCTTTTTGGAGAAAACTCTTGGTAGTGAAACATGGATTGGGTAAACTTTCATGGCTGCCTTCCTTGCATCATACTCATAAAATGTCCACGGTTTGGCGTAATATTATTGAGTTAGATAAAGATGGCAGCTTGAATAAATGTATCGGTTTTGAAAGCTGTCGTTGGGTATTGGGTATTGGACTTTATTCGACGATGTGCCCTTAAAAACTAAATTATTATGTATTTTTAAGGAAGCTTGCGTTGCTGATGTTTTCTGTGTGCCTGTAGGCCTGAATCTTCCTTTTTTAACGGTATTGTATGTAACGCCCCAAATTTTTTAGGTTTAAATCGCTTAATTATGTCAAGTAAATCTATTTGGTTTAGTGGTTAATGACTTTGTTTATGTGCCTGAGATTTTATATTCAAATCCCTTTCCTTACAAATTTTGTATTATTTTTATTTCTTTATTTGGCTCATCATGTGTAGTTTATATTTTAGTCTTGCTAGTTTGTTGGCAATAATGAGTCTGCTGGTTCAATAGTAAGGCTTTAGTTTACACATAGTTCCCAGGTTTGAACTCTTTTGTGTGTAAATTAAAGAAATTAATTTTTGTTGTATACATGTCGTTGCTGCCCATACTTGTCAGAGTTTCAGTAAAATTCAACTGCTAAGTAATCTGATAGGTGGTTATTAATTAGATTAGATAATATTTTTATCTGATTTATTTTTTAAAATTATAAAAAAATATCCCTAAAATCTCTCTTTATTCTGTTGTCCCTCTCTTTCCACTCTCTCCCCATTTTCTGTTTTGGTCATTTTTGTTTCTACAAATTTTCTTTATCATTTTGCCTCTATTCTTTTCCCTTTCTCTTTTGTTTTGTTTTTGTAATTGCAAATTCAATCTTTGTTCCTTTATTTTCGTTTCTCTGTTATCATTTTTCTGGCATTTTATCGTTTTGAGCGAGGAATTCATATTTTTGTTTTCGTGTAAGTCTTGTAAGTGCATTCTTTAATCTTTAATCTTCATAAGGTGGATTAATTTGGTTCCATGTGACAGATAGGGGTTTTAGTCATTCTTTAATCTTCGTTATTGATCTTTTTTTTTGGGTTTATTTTAGTGGTGGATCCTACAATGGTTACTCATTCTTCTAGTTAATTGTAGTGGAATCAATCCTCTTCTGGGTAAGTGACCAAATGTTACTTTTGAGGTTGGTTTTATTAAGTGTTAAATATCGAATTCAAGTTTTGGTTTTGATATTGGTTGCTAATTGGGTCTAGTTGTGAATGTTGTGTGTAAAAATTATTGTTGGTGTAGTGCCTACATTTCCAACAGTAATCAGGTGTGTGTTCTAACCCGTAGATACTGTGAAAGGTCATAAAAATATGGAAATTTTGTAAAAATTTGAAACTGGCAGATGACACCATGTGGTCGTCCGTTTGGCCATATGCCAACTTGTATGGGTCACATGAGCGTCTGGTTGGTCATGTGCTAGATTGTGTGGTAGGGTGTGGGGGCCACATGGCGTGTGAACCCAATTTGTACAATTTATTGGGCATTGTGCAGGCTGTGTGTGAGTATTTTAAATATTATTTGCATTCGCTTGATAACGGTGTTAGACTCTGAGTAAGATTACCTGTATGATATGTTGTATTATCTCGTATGTATGAAAAACATGTATTTGATTTGTTTATAAGTAGGCATGGCATGTTATGATGCTTATGCATGATCTTTTAGCATGACTTTCCATGTGCATTTGGGGTGGGATATATGGATGTGATGGAGGAAGTATGATTCTGGCAGTTTTTGTAACACCTCTCACCTGTATTCAACGCCGGAATAGGGTTACGGAGTATTACCAAACATATTATACAATTACACATACATTTCACATGCATCTTCAAATTTCATATAATTATCAGTCAACAACATTCAAATCGTCCCTAATATGAGCTTACGAGGCCCAAAACATGCATTCGGGGTGGTTTGGGACTAAACTGATAACTTTAGAAACTTTTGAAACACTTAGAAATTTTTTCCAAAAACAAGGGGCACACGCCCGTGTGACCCTGGCCGTTTGGACATTCGAAATGGAAGCACATGACCGTGTCCCAGCTCATGTCTGACCTCGCGTAACTTTCTGACTTGGGTCACATGGCCAACACATATGCCCGTTGGCAAGTCCGTGTGCCTTAAAAATGGCCACACACGCTCGTGTGCCAAGCCACGTGCTAGGTCGTGCCAAACCTGTAGGGTATACTGACTTATGCCACACAGCCAAGTCACACACCCGTGTGTGAGACCGTGTGGAGCATATTGACTTGGTTTATAATGCAACAGCAGGGGACACACAACCATGTAACATAACCGTGTGTCACACACGGCTGAGAAACACACCTGTGTGGTAAAAAAATAGGCTATTTATCAAGCCATTTTGCCACCCAAACTTACTTACACCTACATCAGCACAATTGGCACCAAAACATAGCATATATAGGCATTCAAACCAACTAAATCAAGCCTAATTCATGATAATTCAATACCATTATCCACAATACACACAAGTCACAAAATGGGCCACTACATTTATACCAAATTCACATATACAATTCAACTAATTAAACATTTCCAAACATGCATCATTATGCTCAAATTCTTGGGCAAGAAAAGAGGTAAAATATGCTTAAAAAAATTATATGGGCTGCAACAACCAAATCAGCAGCTAAAATGACAGAAATAATAAGGAATGCCTCCCCCCTACTTAAAACACATAGTCCTCGATGTGGAATAAATAAAATAGGAGAAAAAGGTGTAGAGGAACTCCCCGTGTTATTACTGTCGTTCGCGTATGATTGCAATGAGATCCGCTAGTTGCTGGACAAAAGTGTCGAGTAGGGGCTGTTTGGCTGTAGATTTGTCGTTCCTCCTTTCTTCCTATCTTCATTTCGATTTACCTAGAAGAAGATAATTTCATTAATATCTAAAAATAATAAATAATAAGATAATAAGATAAAATAAAATAAAAATAAAAATTGGGTTGCCTATCAATAAGCGCTTATTTAATGTCGCTAGCTTGACGCCCCAACTAGTATTGGGGTTATTCCAGTTGAATTATTTCATTCTTATGAGCTTGGAAATTCTCGTTTTTTAACACGTCCACCATATTTGGGTTTAATCGTCCTTGCGCCTCTTTCTTTGGTTCCGTATTTTCCTCCAAAGGGTTGATCCCCTTTAAATCAGAAATGGTCTCATCATTCTCCAAAAATGTGCATTTGAGATGTTCGGGAAGTGGTTTTAATTTCAGATCTGGTGCCTGCACAACAAAAGGTAGAAGTTTAGTATTCATGGGAGCCAATAATTTATTAATAGATTCAAAATCATCAAACATCATTTTAGATTTATCTCTATAAGATGACTCAAAAGTTTTTTCTACTGATGAGTCAATTATGTCGACATGGTTTACGTCCAAGACTTCACTTGGGTGACTAATAGTGCCATAAACGTTAAACTTCACGATCTCCCCGTCCAACTCCATCGTGAGGGTTCCACTTCGAACATCAATCTTAGTATTTGCAGTCCTAAGGAAAGGTCGCCCCAACAAGATGTCTGAAGACCTAGTAGCGTTATCCTCCTCCATTTTTATCACATAAAAATCTGCAGGGAAGATAAGCCCAGTGACTTTGACTAATACATCCTCGAGGACTCCTTCGGGACGCACAATGGACCTGTTTGCCAATTGAATGATAACACCTGTCTTTGTCAAAAAACCTGTGTTAAGTGATTCATAAATGGAAAAAGGCATGACGTTTATGGAGGCCCCTAAATCACACATGGCCTTCTTGATCCCCAAATGGCTTATTTTGCATGGTGTAGCGAACATACCCCTATCTTTGCATTTTGCCGGCATTTTTCGCTGTAGCATTGCGGATACATTCTCACCAACACTTACCTTTTCATTACCTGTTAGTTTTCGTTTATTGGTGCAAAGCTCTTTGAGGAACTTGACATACCGCGGAATCTGTCTGATGGCATCCAACAGTGGTAGATTGATCTCGACATTCCTGAATGTTTCGAGGATCTCCTTGTCTTCCTTACTTTTTCGACACTGGTTTAATCGTCCTGGGAATGGAGGTTGGATTTTCGGCAGTGGGGATTTTACTCGGACATGTTAATCGCTTTCGAGATTTTCCTAGGTGATTTCTTGGCCAAGATTCCTATCAGGAATTGGTTCTAGTACCTTTCCACTTTGCAAGTCACTGCATTTGCATGTTGTCTTGGATTAGGTTCTGTTTGTGACAGTAGCTTCCCTTGAAAGTTCAATTTCTCAATTGATATGGTCAATTCTCTTATAAATGCCTCGATTTTCTGTTGAAAATCAAGCATATTAACTGCTAATTTATTGACTAATGTTTCTAGAGAATTACTGAATCATGTGGTTGCTGTGGAACCTGATTTTGGTATGGCTGGTTATATCGTGGATTGGCCTCATAACTTAAGTTAGAGTGGTCCCTCTATCATGGGTCGTAGGTGTTAGCGTAAGGGTCGTATCGCCTTTGTGGTGGCCCAGGAAAATTTCCCATAGCATCTAAATGAGCCATAGTATCATCATTCAAAGTTGGACATGCATCAATTGTATGTTCAGGGGTAGCACATATTCCGCATACTCGGGCTGGTTTGGCTTTTTCTGCAACAAGAGAGCTCATAATATTAGTAAGTCTATCAATTTTATCTTCTAAGGTTGAATTACTTAGCTGATGAACCCTTCTAGGGGGTTCAAGATTGGCTCGAAATTGCTGAGAATTTGTAGCCATTGTGGAGATTAAGTCTCTTGCTTGTTGTGGAGTCATGTTGACCAACGCTCCTCCAATGCTCTAGAATAACGTATTTTTATGTATTAATCATGTGTTTATTCTGAGCTTGATCCTACTAATTTGAGCTATTTATGTCTTTTTATCTTTTAGGGACTGATTTGGAGGCAAAAGCAAAATTAATGGACAAAAGTGTGAATTTGGAGACACATTGGACTGATATACGACACAGGAAAAAGATTGTGCCAAAAGTGCGAGCGTGGAAGACACAAGGACTAAAAACGCAAAAAGAAGAGATTTTATTCTATAAGACTCCATTTTATTTATATTAGGATAATTAATATTAAGATAACTATTAGGATTATTCAAATTTAGGATTTTATTTTAATTATCTTTAATTAAATGTATTTATCTTTTTAGAATTTAAGTTCAATTAGACTATCTCCATAGCACTATAAATAGGGGGTGAGGTGACTCTATTTGGGGTTCATCTTTTTCTGTAAACACTCTCCCCCTGAAAGTCTAGGATTTTGTTTCTTCATATTTCCTTTCAATAAAATCCCCTTTTCCTTTTTTATATTTTCTTTTCCACCATTATCATAAGCCACTAAAACTTATCTAGCCGAAAGTTGTCAATATTCCCCAAAAAGGGTTCTTGAGGCTTAGAATCCGTACTTAGCCTTCTAGCCAAGTATTCATCGTTTCTCCGCACTACGGGCTGACGCTTCCGTCCATGGCCCTTAAGAAGTATGCTTTTCAGCATATGCAAAGGCGGCTGCTTTGTATGTTTTGGAAGGATTACACAGTCGGTTCGTTAACTTACTGCGTCAAAGGTTGGCAAGCCAAAGAGACAAAATGGCATGGGATTCGCCATTGAGAAGCGTTGATCTAGCATAGATTACTGGCTAGAGTTAGGTTCCCTAAAAATCATAAGTCTAATCTTTGGAGCTGGTGGTCGTAGGCGTCCTCTTCCACTATAACTGGCTTGCTTGAGTTGAGAAGGGTTATTTAAAAGCTGAGGATTTAACCCAAGGCGGAATGAGACAACTGGAGGCTGGAATCTACCAATAAGAATTTATTTTCCTTTAACTCTCTTTATTATTTTTATATATTCTCCATCTCAATTTCTGTCATTTATTTAATTTTGCAATTTCAATTTAATTTAAATACTATTTTTATTTTTCCAAATCGAAATTCTTAATTCTGTTTTTTTTTATTTTTTAAGGAACGCAAGTTTCTTGGCCAAGAAATTGTCCAAGATTTCAAGAAACGAGCATTCGTACAATCCGGTCCCTGAGGATTCGACCCTACTTTCCCTTTACTGTTATTTTTATTATTTTATAGGGAATAGGATATTTTTGGTGCTCTCAACGACACATCACCTCCACTCGCGGCATCTACCATATTCATGTCCATGGGTTTCAGGCCTTCATAAAAGTACTGGAGCAAAGACTGTTCTGTAATACCGTGTTGTGGACAGCTCGCACACAACTTTTTAAATCGCTCCCAATAGTCATACAGAGTCTCTGCGTCTTTTTGCCTTATGCACACGATTTCTCTTCTTAACTCGGCCGCACGTGACACTGGAAAAAACCTGTTGAGAAATAAACGAGACAGATTAGCCCAAGTTGTTACAGATCTAGGAGGTAAATAAAATAACCATTCCCTAGTAAAATCTGCTAAGGAAAAAAGGAAAGCACACAGTTTAATTTGATCCTTAATTACCCCCTGAGGTTTTATACTAAGGCAAACCATATGGAATTCTTTCAAATGCTTATGAGGATTTTCATTTTGTAATCACCAAAAATTTGGCAGTAGTTGGATCAAGCCTGACTTTAATTCAAAATTAGTATCCATAGTAGGATACGCAATGCATAGTGTCGGTTGTTCTGTCGGTGCTTCGGCTAGTTGCCGAATTGTCTAAGCCATAGGTTGAGATGCTAAGTTAGGGTTTTCGTTAACCCTAGTGTTAAGCACTTCTTCTAAGGAATCGGCTTCTACTTTTTCACCTTCAAAAGTTTGAGTAGGGTTTTCATTAACCCTAGACTCTGCTTCGTCGTCGATTCTGATTTCTGACGGTGGATTATTTTGAGTCCCAACCACCGCTGACTGCTTTTTTCTTAGCTTTGTTTCCTTTCAATTAGCTCTTGCAGTATTTTCGATCTCTGGATCAAACGCAAGAGTTCCTGGAGCAGATCTGATCATAAGAAACAAAAAACAAGATTAGTGCGTTACAGATCCCCGGATACGGCGGCAAAATTTGATGCATTGTTGAGAGCACTAAAAATATCCTATTCCCTACAAAATAATGAAAAATAACAGTAAAGATAATAGTAAAAGGGAAGTAGGGTCGAATCTTCAGGGACTGGATTGTACGAATGCTCGTTTCTTAAAATCCTGGACAATTTCTTGGCCAAGAAAACCTGCGTTCCTGAAAAGTAAAAAAATAGAATTAAGAATCTGGAAAAATAAAAACAGAATTTAAAGTGAATTGAAATTGCGAAATTAAATAAATTACAGAAATTAAAATGAGGAATATAAAAATAAATAGAGTTGGGTAAAGAGAAAGTTTCTTATGTGGCAAGATTCCAGCCTCCGGTTGTCTCATTCTGCCTTGGGTTCAATCCTTGGCTTTTAAGTAACCCTTTTCAACTCAAGTAATCCAGTTATAGAGGAAGAGGACGCCTACGACCACCAGCTCCAAAGATTAGACTTACGATTTTTAGGGAACCTAACTCTAGCCAGTAATCTATGCTAGATCAATGCTTCTCAATGGCAAATCCCACACCATTTTGTCTCTTTGACTTGCCAACCTCTGACGCAGTAAGTTAACAAATCGACTATGAAATCCTTCCAAAACATACAAAGCGGCCGCCTTTGCATATGCTGAAAAGCTTACTTCTTAAGGGCCATGGACGGAAGCATTAGCCCGTAATGCGGAGAAACAATGAATACTTGGCGAGAATGCTAAGTACGGATTCTAGGCCTCAAGAATCCTTTTTGGGGAATATTGACAACTTTCGGCTAGATAGGTTTTAGTGGCTAATGATAATGGTGGAAAAGAAAATAATGTAAAGATGGAAGAGAATTTTATTGAAAGAAAATATGAAGAAACAAATGCCTAGACCTTCAGGGGGAGAGTGTTTACAGAAAAAGATGAACCCCCCAAATAGTCACTTCACCCCCTATTTATAGTGCTAGGGAGATAGTCTAATTTAACTTAAACTCTAAAAAGATAATTACATTTAATTAAAGATAAATAAAGATAATTAAAATAAAATCCTAAAATTAAATAATCTTAATAATTATCTTAATATTAATTATCCTAATAAAATGGAGTCTTATAAAATAAAATCTCTTCTTTTTGCGTTTTTAGTCCTTGTGTCTTCCATGCTCGTACTTTTCGCACAATCTTTTTCCTGCGTCGCATATCAGCCCATTGTGTCTCCAAATTAGCACTTTTGTCCCTTAATTTTGCTTTTGCCTCCAAATCAGTCCCTAAAAGATAAAAAGACATAAATAGCTCAAATTAGTAGGATCAAGCTCAGAATAAACACGTGATTAATATATAAAAATACGTTATTCTAGAGCATTATCAGACATCCACAACACCTACTATCAATAAGCATCACAAGGCCAACCTCAATCAAATATCATAAGCCATATGCACATATATATATGCACAACCAAACTAACCAAATTAAGTCAACTCTCATGGCTATATATACAAACCAAACCTTAGACATTTACAAGCCAATTCAAATGGCTAAACTCACTACCAAAATACATATCAAAATGGCCATAATCCTATACATGCCATATAACCAAAACATAAGCTCAAAAGTACCAAAGTGATAGTTGGATAGTGTGAAGCGATCTCCGACGAACCCTGAATCTGAGCTAGCTTTGAAATCACTATAAAACATGGAAAAATAAACAGAGTAAGCTTTATAGCTTAGTAAGCTAATATGATTAATAAGTATAATTGCCAATACAGTCACAATTTAGAGAACATATGTAACACCCCAAAACCCAGCCTAGAAGTTTAGATCGAATCTCAGAGGTTACATTGATCAGCGAAGTGATCGGAAACAAAAACTTTAATTCAAACCACGAAAACCAATTTTGTTCTATATGTTTGAAACAATATTAAACCGGAGTCAAACATTCGAAAATAAAATTCACAGTTTCTAAAATTCAGTCCAAATAACATCTTACAAAAGTGCAGCATAAAAACTTGTACCATAATTTATATAATCGTTTTACAAACCGACTTAAAATTAACCGAATCAAACCATATCTTTCTGAGACCTCCGGTATACCGAGTCTAGCTCCAAACATGGAAAGTACCTAAAAGGAAAGACACTACAGAGATGAGCTACGCAAGCTCAGTGTGAGTCTGAAACATGACAGACAACAACAGATGGAGTGACACAATAAATGCTTCAGACAAGCATATGTGTAAAAATATCACTTACAAAAGTCTCAATCGGTATGTCAAGTATAATATCAAACCACAGAAACGATTTTTCAATCATACAGAATAATCAGATCATATACATGACACTAGCTATATTGTCAATAACCAAAAGTTCACACAACAGACAAAATATTCTGACAGACAAACATATATTCAGATGCGAACAGATGCATAATTCAAAATCCCATCCCTCCAACCAAACACCACTTCGTCCATCCAATACCCCATATAAGGGCTATGGTAGGCCCGTCCACCATACACACCGCATAGAACCATAATAGGTTCATCCACCCAACACACCACAATGTGGAACTATGCCACTTAAGTAACTGTATATAGCTGAGCTGATATACGTATAGTATAGTGTGATAAACCACTGTACAAAAGTATCACAGTTAAAACTGCTAATTCTGTCTTCCTTCTCTTCATAGCCAGATCCTAAAATTTTTATGCTATGCAACAATTTACACATTATACAGATATTATACAGAAATAGACATTAGCATTTCCAGTTGAACAGATTCAAATTTAATCACACTTGTATTCAAATGTTCAATTGTGACAAAAATAATAAACTCATACTTATTCGTCACATAAACGAGCAATAAAATTAAAGCCCATAAATGCACGAATATATATACGAATAAAATAAACCAAGTCCCAAATACACTTACCGAGGCTTGACCGAGGGTCAAATTACACAAAAACATAAAACAGACAATTTATGACTCAAAATAAAAATTCTGCAAAATAGGACCACATGGCCGTATAGATGTGCCCAGGTCATGTGAGGGTCTACAGGCCTATGTGGAGGCCCCACACGCCCCTGTGAAGGGGAAACACTCTCGTGTGAGCCGCCCGTGTAACTCACTGTCCAAATATGCCAAAAATAAAGAGCAGAGGCTACATGGCCGTGTGGAGAACTCACACGCTCATGTGGGTCACATGCCTGTGTGACCAGGCCGTGTGGCACCAAAATTCACCCAAAAACCCTAATTCCCAATTTCACACGGCCGTGTGAGCCACCCATGTGGGGCACATACTCGTGTGGCCACCCGTGTGGTCACGAAACCACACTGAAACAGCCCGAAATTCGTGATTTTGATGTTGAGACGATTCCCAACACTTGGTAACCAAGAATTAATCCAAAACATACAAAATCCCTTGCAAATCAATAACAATATGACACTTAAAATAATCAATTTCATAAACACGCAAGACATTATCAAATTTCACTAAAATTCCAAATCGAAGTTAAACCGTTTCAGAACACACACCTTAGAACATGATATCAAGCAGTACATCTGATAAAACAAAACGCACAAGGATGATCTCCTTTGACGGCTGCGAAAAACAAAAGAAGCAAACGAAATAAAAATGAAAAGAATAGAAAAAGATGAACTATGGAGAAGAAAAAGAAAAGTAAAAGAATTCTAGAACGTAAACATTTTTTTCTATTTAAAAAGGTAACTTCTCTTTTTAAGACAAAATAAAATAACATAAAACAATAAATAACAAAAACATTCATAGAGATTCGCACATGAGACCTAGAGATACACTAACACACAACTAACCACCGACCAGCAGGCCCATTCTGACATTAAAATACGAAATTGAACCCAAATGTTCAACCCATTCACTGACCTTAACCACAAACCTCAAAACTTCTAACCCCAAATTTCAGAATGTTACAACATAAGTAATACATTTAATTCAACAATTTTCCCATTGCCATAATTATTGGTAACATGTATAAGTTCATTAACTTTCACTTACTTTTCATATAAACTTATCAATTATCACTTACTTGCCAAACTTATCACAAGTACCTGAGCTGATCTGTATCATTGCTTATATCCTCGTACCATCATCTTTTCCCGTTGAACCATTCAGAATAATATTGGATACTCGGGAATCTCGCACCGAAGTGCCACATACATAGCCAATGCTATCTCAATCTCATATCACATATATGCTCACTCTCGAGCTATCAAAGGGTCTGCTCACACAAGCTGTCAGTCAAGACGTAGCTACATAGTGTTGTTCACACAAGCTGTTAAGTAACCCCAACACATGCTGGTATACTCAGTCACCAGTAGGACGTACAGGACCAGCACCCAGATCACATAATCACAATAACCCCTAATGACATGGCACTAGTATCCTATCTATTCCTAAGGTTTAATCGAGATTCTCACTATCTCAATGCTTTGTCGATAGATTCCGCAGTGTCGTAATATCACAATTATAATATTTAAGCATATAAACACATATAACATTAAGCTTATTAATCATACAAACTTACCTCGCATGCAAAAACGGCGAATCGAATAGATGAATCCAAAATCTTGTTCTTTCCCTGATCTAAGCTCGAATTTCGCTTTTATTGATCTATATAATATCAAATAAATTTATTTAATAAGATTTCTATTTAATTTAATACAAAACACTCATTAAAGAACATTTACACTTTTGCCTCTAGTATTTCACAACTTTTACAATTTAGTCCTTATTTCATAAAATCACAAATTCATGCAATTTAATACCAACCCATGCTAGTCGAATTTTCCTAGTACACATATCAGCCCATATTTTTCATTTATTTTACAATTTACCCACAAAATTTTTCATATTTCTCAATTAAATCCTTATTTGACATTTTTCTCAAAAATCACTTTACAAAACTTGTATAACTATCATCAAACATTCATAATCTATCACTAATGATTAAAACTCGTACATATTCAGCAATGGAAACATCCTAAACCTTTAACAATTTTTCAAATTAGTCCCTAGGCTAGCTAGACTAAGCTGTAACGATCTCAAAAACATAGAAATCATTAAAAACTGAGTCAAAAATAACTTACATGCATAAAAGATGTTGGCTGAACCTTGAAGCTCTATCTATGGTATTTCTTTAGGTCTAAATTTGGTTAGGAGGAAGATGGAGAAAGTGAAATTTTGGTTTTCTTTTACTTAATATTAATTTATAACTAATTTACTTATTTAGCCTTAATCAAATAACCTTTCAAGCCATTAAAAGATGTCCATCTTTGTCTATTAACTCTATAAATGAGCTAGTTACCACATAAGGACCTTTAATTTAAATTTTCATAGCTATTTAATACCTTTAACTATTAGAAAATCACTTTTGCACTTTACGCAATTTAGTCCTTTTTATCAAATTAAGTATTCAATGAATACAATTTCTTAGTGAAATTTTCACACAAACACACTATCATGCTGTAAACATTAAAATAATAATAAAATGATTATTTCAACCTCGAATTTGTGGTCTCAAAATCACTATTCTAATTTGACTAAAAACGAGTTGTTACAATTTTACTGCATTATATGATTCTGATAAACCATAAAAGTAACATGTTTTTAATCTCATTCTTGATGCAGTTTTGGATGATTTATTATGTAAATTAGTGAATTTGATGATCTTAATCCTCTAAATTCATGTTTGTATACTTAGATAAGCATAAGGGAGTGAAAGGAGCAAAAAACGAGCCAAAATCAGACAAATAGAGCTGTTTCTAGTATCCACACGGCCTGGCCACATGCCTGTGTGAGCTACACGGGATGGCCAGACGCCCATGTGCCAGCCCATGTCGATATCGCACCCTACTTCCCAAATACGCGGAAAAACCCAATTTTTAGTCTTTCTGAGCATTCTAAAGTCTATAAATATCAATTAGGAGAAGTTCTAAGGGAGCACGCAGAGAAGATCAAAGAAACTCGAAGAATACCATCAGAATAAACTTAGAAGCAGATATTTTTCAAGATTTAAGATCTCCATTTAATTTCCTTCGAAGTTCTATTGAGTTTCTTTATGTCTTGTTGTTATCCTAATTTTGAGATGTTTTCATTCAAGATTATGAAATAAATTCCCTAGATACCTATGGAAGATGAAACCTATGATGAATCTTATTATTTGATTTCTAATTTACATGATAAATACTTGATTCTTGTTCTCAATTATGTATGCTTATTTCGTGTTTTAATATTTTCAGGATATTAACTCATGTTCAATGTGCTTATTTTAGTGGAGCAAAAGTCCTTGTTTAAGAGTAGGTCTAGCATAATTGAGTAGAGTTACATGCAATCCTAGAAAAAGAATGACATAAATCTATCGGATTAGAGTCAAATCTAATAGGGGAATTCATAGATCGAGTTAATGCGATAATAGGGGTTTTAATTAGAAAGATATTTCAATTAATCAATCTAGAGTCAGTTGTTCTTACTCTCGAAAGAGATTAACATAATTTAGGGATTTCTACGGATCAAGACACAAGTGTTTAATTCAGATTCAGAATAATAAGTGAAGTCTAGGTGGATTCTTTCCTGGGTATTGTCTATCTCATTGGTTATCTTCAATTATTTTCTTAATTCATTCTCTGCTGCATTTTTAGTAAATTAGTTTAGTTAATTTTAGATTAAAAACAATCTCATCAATTTGTCGGCTAAATAATATAAAATTAGTAATTCCTAGTACTTTTAGTCCCTGTAGATACGATATTCCCTGCTCACCATAGCTATACTATTGTTCGATATGTGAAGTTGCCTTTGTCGTAATTATAGTTAGTTTAGTGACCATCAAATTCTGGCATTACACCCATAATATATATTCTGAAAACATAGCTATATATTATTTGAGTGGCATAGAATCACATTATAATATGATGGATGGATGAGTTCTTGTAGCCTTTTTTGCTGTGATTGGTTGGAGTTAGTGTGTAGCTGATGGAGGTCAGCTTATTCTGTTTGATTATGTCATGCTAAGCATGTGTAATTTTTATCTATCTACTTTAGTATTTGTATCTAAGTATGATTCTATTTGTGATTTTAGCTTGTGGGCCAAGGCACACACTGAGCTTCATATCTCACTCTATTTGATAAATATTTTTCAGGTAATCCTCAAACTTATGATTTGGAAGTGCTTGGGAGCTCAGTTCACTTTTTCTATATTAAACTCTTTAAAAAAAATATTTTAGATTTTATGGACTTATGGACTATTGGACTATTTTTAAGACTTTAACTTTGGTTTTTGGGATTTGTTGAGTATTTTAATTAGTTATTTTAAAATTGGCACAATTTCTAATAATTTAACTTAAACAATCAATTTTCAAGGTTAAACAATTCTAAGAAACTTTCTGCTACAAAATTTTAATTGGGACTATGCGTTTTCCAAAGCAAGTAAATAAAGTCGTAGCATGATGATTTTATAAAAATCAATTTTTCTAAGTAGATGTTTCAAATTTGCACATATACATTTTTATGATTGGCAAATTCTCTTACTAAAGAGTAGAGGAAAGTTTTTATAAAATCTCTTATTTTCGGTTTTGGAAAGAGATACATTTTGAAAATAAATGACCAAAGTTTCAACTTATTAATGTAACCTTCAAGATTTGGTCATAATGTCTATGACGAATTTAGGGTGTTAGATTTGATGGTATTAGAGCCAAGTTTAAAACTTAGGCTGTGATTTTTGGGTAAATTTTAATGAAAATTATTTTTAACAATAATAAATTCAAATTTTGATTAATTTTGATGTTTGAGTTCGTAAAAAGAATTTGAGACTCCAACGCCAATCCAAGTAAGAAAATTTTTACTATAATGACTCTTACTGTAGTTACTTTAGTAAAATTGCTAAGCTTTAAAAACTATAGAATAAAATAGTTTCTGCTTTAAGATAAGTGCTTCTACTAAACTTTAGACTTAGGATTTAAAAATAATCTAAGCTAAATTTAAGATTTTTGAACTTTAGATAAGTTAAATGAGCACACGTGGTATGTGAGGTGGTGGTACACGAGGGCATGGTGGACGTCATAGAGGGGCTCGAGCTGAGCCTTATTCTCTAGGTAGTATGCCTAATCTGGACAGTAGTGAGACGGTAGAGATGCTTACCATGCCTACCACCAAGACAAAAAATCAAAGTGTAGGGGACGACATACCCTTCAACAAACCATCAATAGTATCCGACTAACTTAAGAAACTTCGAACCTCATAATGCTCTTTGGTGTCTTCAACTCTACAATTGCTTCGATTTTCCTTGGGTCTTCATGAATTCTTTTTGCTGAGAACACATGTCCTAGGAACGATACTTCGCGTAGCCAAAAATCACACTTACTCAGCTTACCAAATAGTTGTTTTTCCTGTAGTACTCGCAACACAGCTCGCAGATAGATGTTGTGCCCTCCTTCAGTTCACGAGTACTATAGGATTTCATCTATGAAAATAACTACGAATCGATCTAAAAATTCATGGAACTATCAAGTCCATGAATGCCACTGGTGCATTTGTGAGATCAAAGGGCATAACCAAGAACTCATAATGCCTATATTGAATCCTAAACATTGTCTTCTCAATGTCGAACTCTTTCACTTTAAGTTAGTAGTATCCTAATCTTAAATCAATTTTTGAGAATATTGTAGCTTTTTGAAGTTGGTCAACAAATTGTCGATTAAAGGCAGTGGGTACTTATTTTTTATGGTCATTTTGTTAAGTTGTCTATAGTCTATACATAGCCTTAGCAAACCATCTTTCTTTTTCACAAATAGAACTGGCGAGCCCCAAGGAGAAACATTGAGTCAAATGAAGTCTCTATCGAGCAGCTCTTGTAACTTGAGCTTCAACTCCTTAAGATCTTCCAGTGCCATGTGATATGGCGCAATCGACACTAGCGCAATTCTAGGATGAAGCTCAATGTTGAACTCTACTTCGCGATCTGGTGGTATAATAGGTAGCTCATCGAGAAACACATTAGGAAAATCCAAAACAGTGCGAAAATCATGTACCCTTAGTTTCTTACAACCTATTCCCATCATCCTCTCAGTTCTAATTGTCGAGACCATATTAGAAAAAACTTGGGCTAGCTCTCCAACCACAACAATTTTTATCCTATCACCTCACCGTAAAGTAACTTGTTTCGATTCAAAGTCTATCTTGGCTTTATGCTCAATTAACCAGTCCATTCCAAGGATTACGTTGAAACCATAAAAGGGTAGTTCCATTAGATCGGTGAAAAAGACGTGTCCTTGGACCATCAAGGGACACCTACAATGTTGGAAAACCGGGTTCGAAAAACCCAGCGAAAAATAAATTTAGGAAAAAACCAGACTTTTTTATTTTTTTCTAAAATAAGAACTTGGTTGTTATATCTAAAGTAATAAATACTTAATCAAATAGTACCTTTTTTTATTTGTCTAGGATGAACACTTCGACTGAGTAGTCTTCTCCGTTATCCTCAGGCTCAAGTCTATGGAGTGTGGGCTCACTTCGAATTAGAAAACTTTCACAAACATTACCAGTGGGGTAATTTCACAATTTCTCTAAACTTTTAGACTGAGTTGTAAATAAGAAAAATATCTCTAGAAATTTTCTAAAATAATTTCTTCAGAAAATTTTCTCTCTACAAGTTTCTCCTCAATTCAAGTGTGTAAAAAATAATAACCCAAGGCTTTCTTTATATAAGGAAAGTTTAGAGAGTTCAACTATGATTAAACTTAATCACTTTAATATTAGATCTTATTAAGTTAATAGAATAATTATCTACAATATAAACATTAAATTAAATTTAATATTAACTATATTAAAATAATATTATTTTTGGAATAATTAATCTAAAATTAAATTCTCTGGTAGAGTCTCAGTAGGAGTGTAATTCTTTCATTACTCAACCATCGAAGAACCATTGTCATCAACACTCCAAGCAGGTTTAATTGCTGCCAATTCGGTTTAGGCCATACTGGGACAACTCAGTCAATGAACAGAAAAATGACATAGCATGCACAAAAACATAAGTTAAACTAGAGTTTTATCAAGCTTTTTGTTCTGAAAACTGGGTTCACCATACTTACGCGAAGTTTGGTTTGCAGATACACTCTGTCAATTAGTATAAGTTAGTAAAACATAATATTTTGGAAAAACACTATCTCATTCACTTCTTTTTTTTTCTGTTGGATAAGCAGATCTCTTTATGACTCCCCTCTTTAACTGAAAGAGTTTGACATATCTCCTAAGTGTAGCGTTAAGCTAACACTTTCCATCACACCAGTATATCTCAATGAATGGAGCTTAACTCGACATTCCCTTATTTCTCCTAACCTGTCCCAAGGCCTCTCACCCAAACCATAAAACACAAAGGTGAGTACTCATAATCCTATGGCATGCCATTCTATCCAACGGTTACAAAAACTATAGTATCAAAACATTTACTTAAACATAGAGCTCACAATTCATAAAGAGCTCGCAAAATACTATTAATAACCAGCTCGCAGCATAGAGCTCACATATCATTGTTCATAAAAGCACATATTCAAACATAATAATAAAACAGAGTTTTAAAGAAAACTTACTCTCGGAACTTAGGTTAAGTCCCTAAGCTCCTAATTAACACTATGGTTCACACATACAAGTGGCAATCCCTGAACACTCACCAATTTGTCGAAAGCTTTAAACAAGCTTTGCCTTTCCCTTGTCTTTGCTTGTAGACAACTCTGTCAGGTTTGCAACTTCACAAATATACACAATCACTAACAATCAAAGCACATTAAAACTCATTTATAAACACAAGCAAGGTTAGGTTCACACATGCTAGTCTTTTGGTGAACCTAGTTTCCTTTGTTGCGGACTTTCTTAAAAGTTCTAAAATTACTTCTAAATGTCTAATCCAATAGAGAAACAGAGTCTTACCTTGAGCCTTTAAGAAAAACGGGCTTGGTTTTTTATTTGCAGAAACTTGACAGAAAACATAAAGAAAGAATTCAATGAAGGTTTGGCTAATGGTAGGGTTTTGGTATGATATAGGTTTAAAACTTTGTTGGTAGTATTTAAATTCATATGTAACTAGGATAGTTTAGAACGTAAGGGTCTCCTAATGACAGAAGAAGTCCTACATGCATGACTCTATTCCATTTAAGGAAGGAAATTGTTTCCTCAACTCTTTGGACAAATAACTATTCAAATACTCCTACTTTTATCCTTTTCGCAAATCAATCCCTAATTGTTAACCAATCAATCTCAGCCCTTAATAGACAATAAAGGTTCGTTGGCCCAAACTCTTAGGCCTTATTTCGTGATGTTACACTCTG
Organism: Gossypium hirsutum; assembly: GCF_007990345.1. NCBI lineage: Eukaryota > Viridiplantae > Streptophyta > Magnoliopsida > Malvales > Malvaceae > Gossypium > Gossypium hirsutum. The sequence goes on from NC_053434.1 coordinate 116,302,968, forward strand.
ATTGTAAAACGAATAAAGACACCTATAATCATACTAAAAATATTCTCACTTTTTAATTTTATAAAAATTATATTTAATTATAATTTTGTAACATATAATTGGTTTGAAGAAACTAATATAATATAAAACATAATGTAAATTTTCCAATGGGTACTCCTGGAATTAGGTAATTTTTATGATTTTTTTTGAATTTTTAATTTTTGTATAATTGTATTTTTAAAAATATTATAATTTTATCAAATAAATAATGAATTTATAGTTTTTTTGGAATTATTCTTTAAAAAAATTCTAAATGTGAACTATAGTTTAGAGACAAACTTAATTACTAACCCTTTGAACCAACATCCCATGCCATTATTTTGTTAAGGAGATAATGAAAGTTAATGGATAATTGACAACCAGATAACTTTTGAATTGTACTACACGCTTCCCCAGAGGCGACTCTAGGGGCTAGCATGGGCTCTTGCCTCTCTAAAATGAAAAATTGTCATTTAGGTCCTCTAAATTTTTTTAAAATTTTAAATTAGTAAAGGTGAAATTGTATTTTGGCCCCCATAAAATTATAAAAATTCGATTTAATCCTTTAAAAATTATAAAGATATAAACTATAAAAAATTAAAATTTCATTTGGCCCCACTAAAAAATTGTTTTGGCTTTGCCCCTGAGCTTCCCCTTGTGGTGTTATCAAGTTTAACGTGGATTTTTCTTAAATGAAAATGCTTTGAGAGCTAATTTGAGTAGCAAGTAAACCATGGGAGTGAGATTTATTCCATAAACTTAGTTGAGTTTCAACAAGTGTTTTTTTTTAATCTTAATTAGAATTTTTAATATAATTTTATTGTTATAGAACTATCAAGTGAATATTTAATAGAATAATTTTAATGTTAATAACTATTGAACCTGAAATTTTAAATTAACAATAATATGGAATAAATTCTTGAAATTAAAATTACGAAATTAAAATCCAAATATATAAAAGTGTATAGCAATTTAAAAGTATATTTTAACCTTCAAAATTATACTTATAGTTTGATATAAACAAATAATAAACACAAAACTTGGAAACCATTTTCTTTTCTTTCTTTCTTTTTTATTTTTTATTTTTTTATATCCTTTCGCTTTTAAGACCTAAAAAGTCTTAAAGGTGGGAGTGGGACTTTCTTCATAGACTTTTAGGGTATTGTAAAAAACTTCCTTGATAGCATACATTTTTAATTTAATAATAGAATTCATATTACATTTTATGGACAATTAAATGCAATTAATTAGAAATTTCCCTTGATAGCAAATTTTCGACGGACTATTATCAATTAAATGCATTTTGTTGGAAGAAACTTCCTTGCGCTTCATGTATTTTTTGTGTTTTAGCTAAGTTTAGTCTATATATTTAGAGTTGTGAGCCATGGCAATTGCAACCATGACTACTCCTCTTCCTATTTCCTTTTTCCCTTTTCTTCTTCTCATTCCCGCTATCTGTTTTACCATTTGTGATGCTAATTCCAACCTACTTTGCATTCCAAGTGAGAGAGAAGCTCTTTTGAAATTCAAGAATCATCTTATTGATCCTTCAAACAGGTTATCTTCTTGGGTTGAAGGAGGGGATTGCTGTAAATGGATTGGTGTCGTCTGCCATAACTTAACAGGCCACGTCCACCAACTGCACTTGGCTGCTCCTCTTTCACCTTACGAGCAGTCAGCCCTAGGAGGCAAAATAAATCCTTCACTGCTGGAGTTGAACCATCTCAGTACCCTGGACTTGAGCAATAACAATTTTAGCAGCATACATATCCCGAAATTTTTCGGTTTGCTGGAGAGTTTAACATATCTTAACCTCTCTCGAGCACAATTTCAGGGAGCAATTCCTCATAACCTGGGGAATCTTTCAAAGTTGCAGTATCTTGATCTTCGAGGTAATGATCTCAAATCAAAAAGTCTTCACTGGGTTTCTGGACTTTCTTCCTTGCAGTACCTTGATTTGAGCTACGCGAATCTTTCTAAAGCAACTGATTGGCTACAGGTAACATTTAAACATCCTTCTCTGCTAGAGTTGCACTTGTCAGCTTGCGTTTTAGAAGATGATCCATATTTGATTAGTGTTAATTCTTCAAAATCACTGGCTGTTCTTGATCTTTCTTGGAACAGCTTATCTTCAGTACCTAAGTCGATGTTTAGTCTTCATGGTCTTGTGTCCATTGATCTTATATTCAATTCTTTGGATGGACCAATTCCTGATTACTTTGGGAACATCTCGTTTCTTGAAGTTCTTGATCTTCATCAGAACTCTCTCAATTCATCCATACCCAACTCCTTGTATAGTTTAAACCATCTTCGATTTCTTCATCTTTCTAGTAATAAAATTAAGCAAGACATATCAGAAATCCTACAGAGTTTGTCTAGATGTTGTTTGGGTTCCTTAGAGTCATTAAATATGGCAGATAACCAACTTTCTGGTCATTTAACTTATCAACTTGGACAATTTAAAAATCTATCTTACTTGTCCCTTGCTCAAAACAACATTTCTGGTCCCATTCCATCATCGATAGGGGAGTTATCATCTTTGAAATACTTTGATGTTTCAGAAAATCAATTAAATGGTACTTTTCCTCTATGTTTTGGACAATTGGAAAGTTTGGTAACTCTAGATTTTGGGTATAATCTATTGGAAGGAGTTGTTATAGAAACCCATTTTTCTAAACTCACGAGATTGACAACTCTAAAGGCGTCACACAATAGGCTTAGATTTGAACCAAACTCAAGTTGGATTCCCCCATTTCAATGTCAAATTATTGAATTGGGTCACTGGCATCTTGGCTCAAAGTTTCCCCTGTGGTTAAAATTCCAAAAAGAATTGTCTTCTTTGGATATCTCCCATGTAGGAATTTCAGACGTCATGCCCACTTGGTTTGTGAATCTTCCCACTTAATTTGAATATTTAAATCTTTCCTATAATCAAGTTACCGGAGGGATTTCATATTTGAATGTAACAAACTCTATTGACTTGAGTTCCAACCGCTTTACAGGTCCATTGCCAAGAGTACTCTCAACTTTAAGATATTTATTTTTGTCAAATAATTCATTTTCAGGACCCCTTTCTGAATTAATTTGTAATCCATCACTAAAGGAGATGGTAGCTCTTTACATTGATATAAATCTACTCACTGGAGAAATTCCAGATTGTTGGAATCATTGGGAAAATTTAGCTTATTTAAATTTAGGAAACAACAATTTGACAAGGAAAATCCCACCTACTTTGGGATATACAAATCCTTGTATGTTAAACCTTCGAAACAATAGCATGTTTGGAGAATTACCCTCCACGTTGAGAAATTCTTGGAGTTTAGTTATGCTTGATCTTAGTGAAAACCATTTCAGTGGAAGTGTACCAGCATGGATTGGTGATAAGCTCTCGAACCTTGTGGTTCTAAGCCTTCGATCAAACAACTTTGATGGTCATATTCCTCACAAAATTTGTGATCTTCAATTTCTTCAAAACTTGGACCTTGCCCACAACAACATTTCTGGAGTTATTCCAAAATGTTTCAGTAATTTAAGTGAAATGGCCACAAAAATCAAAATCAATAATGAACTTTCTACACCGTATTTCATTGATTACTCATTTTATTTGAAAGCATTATTGGTGTTGAAAGGTCGAGAGGATGAGTATGGTAGCACACTAGGACTTGTTACCAGCTTAGACCTTTCAGCTAATCATGTTAGAGGAGAGATCCCCAAAGAAATTGGTACTCTCGTTGGACTATTGTCTTTAAATTTTTCTAGGAATCTCCTAACAGGAAATATACCAGACAACATTGGCAACATGGAGTTAATGGAATCTCTTGATTTGTCAATGAATCGATTAAATGGTGAAATCCCTTCAAGTTTCTCCAATTTGAATTTTTTGAATCACTTCAATGTGTCCTACAACAATTTGACAAGACATATCCCAACAAGCACTCAGCTTCAAAGCTTTGAAAACTTGTCTTATGTGGGCAATCATCTTTGCGGACGTCCTCTCACTAAGAACTGCACCTCAAAAAGTATTCCAACTGATGTTGGAAATAAAGGAAGTAAAGTGAATTGGCTTTATGTCAGCATTTTTTTTGGCTTTGTATTGGGATTTTGGAGTGTAGTGGCTCCCTTGTTTTTTAGTAGGTCTTGGAGGATTGCATACTATCGAAAGCTGGACCAAATCTGTGGTAAGCTGTATGTGTTTTGGGCTGCTATGGGAATGTAGTTTGACGGAAAAAAACATGTATAATTGATGCATCTGAGCTAGGTGTACTGCTACATGATCATCTAGTGCTGAAAGATTAGTTTTAGCATCTGTCTTTTTTTTTGGACTCATCAATGTGCTAATAAGGTAGCCCACTCACTTGCCTGAGCTGCTTTGTTATATGCAACCCACACGTAATGGGATGCTTTTCCGCTTGTATCTATTTTGAAGAATGTTGAAATTATGTCTTATGTTGATACGAATGAGGATTGTGGACGATAGGTTTGGGTGTATAGGGTGAGCCTGTTGGCTCGGGCTTAGTAATCTCTCTCCTCTTTGTATTCGTTTTTGTTTTGTGACTTTCTCATAAATGAATTTTTTTCTCTCAAAACAAAATTACTAATTTTAGACATGTATAAAATTATAAGGGTAAACTACACCCAAGGTCATTCTAAAATAGGGTATGTCCTATTTTAGACACTTTAAAATATTTTTTTCAATTTAGTCACTCTAATTAAGATAATTGATCGAATTAGTCATTACCGTTAAAAATTTCGTTAATCCACTAATGAATTGTTTATGTGGCATATTAGCTAGTTGAATGATGACACATAACACTTTCTTTTAACTTTTGACGAAAACTTAGGAACCTCTCTATAATTAATCCAAAACATTTTTTCCTTTATCTATTCATTACCTTATTTTGGATGTTACCCCATATCACTTTGATTTTGGAGTACCCCAATGCAACGAATGACTTAGTTAATTTGAATTTATTCTTAAACCATAGAGGTCTTGTTTTGAATTAATTCTTGGAATTATTTATGAAATATGGATATTGCATCAGTCTAGTATTCACCTTATGCACCATGTTCTGAAAGAGGTTCATGTCCCTTATACAGCGGTGACAACCTTGGGCACTTGTTAACCTAATTTTACAAAATTTAAAAATAATAAAATTGAAATATAATATAATATTCTTAAATTTTAAATACATCCTATATCCTAAATGATTAATGTTTATTATATTCTATACCAACGTTCTGTCACTTACCTAACGAAGATATATTTTATAGGGTAGCTTTGGACTCCCCTTTTAACTTGTCATCCTGTTAGGAGGATAAGCTGATAAGAACCCAAAGCTGTTATATTTTTCTTTGTTGTGAAAGCTTGAATCTTTCACTCATCACTGAAATTTCCGAAAAAACCTCACGTCAAACCATCTGTTTTGACCCAATAATTTAACTTCCATCAAACCCTTCACCTTGGTTCCTGTACTAAGTCTTTATTTGAATCCGATTCTATTAAAGTAAACTTTAATCTCAACTCTAAAAAGAAAAAAATAAGAGTAAATTGTGGCTTTATTACAACACTCTACTTTGAAGAATTTGTAAGTCATCTTTTACAATTATTTATTTTTAAAAATAAAATTATAAAGAGAAAACAAAAAAATGACTGGCTTTATTAGAATACCAATTTATTAGTAGTATGGTTTTCTATTCATGTTTTACATTGGATTGATTAGTTTTTAGGTCAAATTATAACGTTAAAATTTGTAGGTTAAAATATTCTAAATTTGTATATCTAGGAAATAAGTACTTATACTTTTTAAATTTAAAAAATCATATTAAAATTTTTCTATTAAATCTTTTTCCTTCCCAAATTGGCTGTCAACTTTATTCCTCTTCTTAAAATATAAAATTTCTATTTAGGTCCTTAAATTTTTTAAAAAATTTTAACTTAGTAAAGATAAAATTATACTTTGGCCCCCTAAAATTTTAAAATTTTAATTTAATCATTTAAAAATTATAAAGATATAGACTATAAAAATTTTAAATTTTATTCAGCTCCTAAAAAATTGTTCTGCCTTCGCCCCTGTTCGAAAGCTCAATTTTTGTTGGAAATGTTTAAAATGAAAATGGAGATTATTTCTTCAATTGAAATTCATATTACATCTGTGATTTTTTATATTTAATTGTTAATATAAGTTTTTGGGTAATCTATAAAAATAGTTACTTTTGTTTGCCTTAGGTTACATTTTAGTCACTTATGTTTGAAATGTTACGTTTTAGTCACTTATGTTACTATTTTGTTACGAAGTGATCACTCTACAATTAAGTTCCGTTATCTCTCTAACGGTAATCCTACATGGCAGTCCAACTAGATTTTAGATGTCAACTTGGATTTCTAAAATGGATGAAAATAGATTTTTAATTAAAAATTTAATTAATTAAAATTTTTAAACCTAAAACTTAACTAAAAAAATTATTCATCTCCTCTTTTTAATTTTTCTTCAATCTCTTTTTTTTTCAATGGTTTTTTTTTTCATTTGACTGGAAAAGCTATTATTAAGATCAAAATAGTTGAAATCAAATTAACTGTTTCATTAAGATAGATGTATGTCTTCTTTACATTCCTCTATCTCTTTTATTCAATACTGAAAAATAAAAGATTGGATTTTTTATTATTTAATAAAAACCCTAAATTAAAGTTCTTGATATGAATATTAACTACTAAAAGAATTTCAGATCAGAAAAAAGGGATACCCACAAAGGGATGTGAACAAACAAGCCGAATCAGATCAGAAAAAATTGGATTGAAAAACTAATTATTCAAGAACGTGAAGAATTGGAAAATACAATGATTAGGAACAAAAACGATTACCATCTTCTTATTTGTCGACAACCACTTCATTTTAAGTTTTAGAACATAAATTTGTCGGTGAAGAAGACATATCTGGACTCTCCATTGAATCCTCTTTTGTTTTTGTACATGAATACAAATTTTTTATGATAATAGCTTTTTTAGTCAATTGAAAAAGAAAACTAAAAAAAGGGGGAGATGAACGGTTTTTTAACTAAGATTTAGGGTTTAAAATTTTTAATTAATTAAATTTATTTAATAAAAAATCTATTCTCATCCCATTAGAAAATCCAAGTTGGCACTTAAAATCTAGTTAGACTGTCATGTAGGATTACCGTTTGGGAGATGGCAGAACTTAACGGAAGAGTGATCACTTCGTAACAAAATAATAACATAAGTGACTAAAATATAACCTAAAATAAACAAAAATGACTATTTTTATAACTTACCTTAAATTTTTTCCTTTAATGGTTTTATGTTTTTTTTCTTTTCATAATTACTAAACAGGGTAAGCTGTATATAGTCAGAATATGGGGCCCCCAAATTCTAAATGCAATTAATTAGAAACTTTTCTTGAAAGGAAATGTCCATCAGCCTATCAATTAAATGCCTTTTTCTTTTTTTGGAAATATGGGTCCAATGTATGTGAATAATATTTTCTTGTTTCGGCTAACTTTATATATTCCCAGTTGCTAGCAATGGTCGGTACCATGCTATCTATATACTACAGTTAAGAGTTTGCAGAGTAATTGATTTTTTTTTCTCTTCTTCCACATATACACTTTTGTTGGGAAAAAATATTTCTTTAATTTAATAATTTAAATCCATATTACATATTTATCTATTGGTAAAAGAGTTTGATTGAATAATTGGTGTTGAATTCGAATTTCAATATAGTTGTAAAATTATTAAATTAATTTTTTTTGAGAGGTTTTTTTTTTATATTTTTATATTAACTCTAGAAAATTAATACACATAGGTCATCTAGTACTGCTGAAGTGAGAGTTAAGGCTGCTGAGGACAGAGTCAAGGCTGTTGAGTGGAAGCTAAAAGCCGATCAGAAGAAAGCCCGGAATGATGCTAAGTACTGGAGCGACCAGGCTGAAAAGTACAAAACTGAGCGAGACTTAGCCCAAGAAACCCTAGCCCGGAAGGAGGAGGAGTTGGCTAAGAAAGGGAAGGAACGACAGGTGGAACAACGAGCCCACACCTTGACCAAGTTTGGGGTTGAAGAAAAGATAGCTAATGCCTCAGACCTACGCATAAGTAAGGCTATCTTTATCCCTTTAGCTCACCCTTCGATTTTTTCTTCTTTAAGTGGACGTTGAATCTTTTTCTTCCTTGTCACAACATATACTTCCTTTTGATTTAGCACCTTTAATGCCTTTGAATTAGCTCCATTAATGTAGCTACCAACCAAGATTAAAGTCAATTTTAAGCTTAGATATCTTGTTTTTCTCTCGAATCCTACTTTCTCTCTTTCTCTTTTTTGCTTAGAAAAATCAATTTTATTAACATTAGTAAGTGCAAACACACGGAACAATACAGTGAATTGAGTTTTACAAACAAACACGAAACATTGATTATCTATCGATGCCTCCTTTAACTAGCGCATTCGTTAAACTATTAGCCTCCCTAAAAACATGCAAAAGAAAAAACAATTACATTCAAACTCGTACAAAATTTTTCTATCAATTTAAAACCATGTAAATATTTGCATGGTCTCTTTTAGTACTTGTACACCACAAAATCACCACCTTAGAATCTGATTCCACTATGATTTTTTGTGCATTTTCAAGAGCCAATATAATTGGCCTCAATTCGGCTTCTTTCGACTCCAAAATACACAAAAGCCCTGACAAAATTACTAAAATCTTACCACTGTGATCACGTAGAACCCCTCCACAACCAGCAGGCCCAGATTTTCCACGCGCTGCTCCATCTACGGTAAACTTGATAACACCACAAGGAGGAGCATGCCATACAATCCCAAACCTAGGTCCCACCCCCTTCGAACACGGCACACTCAATCTTGGATTCGACCACCATTGGGATTCAATCACAATACACCCTTCCTTGGATGCTTTTACCCAATAAAAAGAGTGAAGCTTAGCAAGAAACTTAATTTCATCAATCGATAATCTCTTCTTATTGAATACGAGCTCGTTGTGAGCCAACCAAATGGACCAAAGAAAAGAAGCGGCACAGGTAAGGCACCATTGATTTAACAAACCTGAAAATTTTATGTTAAATAGCTTAATTACATTTTAATAAATAGATTTAAATATATATTGTTCAAATATGAGCTGGCCAAAAATTTAATGCAGTTAATTAGAACTTCCCAAAAAGAAATAATTTAACAGATTGAACCTCAAGCAGTAATATATTGGTCGGGTGTTTACTTTCTTTGGGAATAGTTTGAATTCGAATCTGAGTTGTATAAAAAGAAATTCAACAGACTATAAATGCTCCTTGTGGAAAATTCAACTTTCGAAATTTTGGACCTTGGAAGAAAATTCCATGTGCCTGATGGACAATATTTTTCTGTTTCGCCTTACTTCCGTTGAAAGGAAACTTCCGATATATTATTATCACTTAAATGCATTTTTTGTTTTAGCTAAGAATACTGATCTATATATTTGGAGTTGCTAGCAATGGTCGATACTAAGCAATTGCAACCATGACAACTCCTGTTTCAATTTCCTTTTTTCCATTTCTTTTTGTCATTGTAGCCATCTGTTTTAGCTTTTGTCTGTTAGAGTATTAACTAAAGGTGGTTAGTCAGTTAGTTCAGGCTGTTAATAGTTGTTAAAGTAGTTAGTCAGTAGCTATGAAGGTTAACTTTAGCTATATAAAGATGTGTTTACTCTCCATTCAAGATAAGTCATTGTTAATGCTAAAGCAGTATTCTTGAGATATCATTCTTGTATAATTCAACATTGTCATTCCAAGTCCAACGTGCTTTGTATTGTAAGTGAGGGAGAAGCTCTTTTGAAGTTGAAGAATGATCTCATTGATCCTTCAAACCAGCTATCTTCATGGGTTGAAGGTGGAGATTGCTGTAAATGAATCGGTGTCATCTGCCATAACTCAACAGGCCACGTCAACCAACTGCACTTGGCTGCTGCTCCTCTTTCAGCCCCTGACTTTGATGCACCACCAGCTGAATGGGAAGCTTATGAGCGGTCAAAACTACGAGGCAAAATAAATCCTTCACTGCTGGAGTTGAAGCATCTCAATTCCTTGGACTTGAGCAATAAAAATTTCACCAGCATACTGTTGCGCGGAAGCGTGTGAAAGAGTAAAAATATTGTACTGAAAAATCACACTAAATTCAATTCCCAGGAAAGAGAGATAGATCACGAAGATCACTTAAATACCAAGTCTTTCCTAGCCAGAATATCCCTCTATCGTAATTTAATAGCACAATAAATCACTACAATCACATTCACAAAATATGCAAAATAAATAATAAAGAACACCAGAATTTTAACGAGGTTCAGCAAATTTTGCCTACGTCCTAGGGCACTACCAAATATATTTCACTCCAAAAATTACAAGTGAAATTTACAAATAGGGAGAGAGAATAATGTCTTAAGTAGAGAATGGAAATTATGGGATGAAGAAAGTAAGAAATGGTTAGGCCTATTTATAGTTGAGGTTCAAGGATCAACTTGCAATGTCCCTATACAATTAGGGACCAAAATTGCAATTATCTCATGCTAACTTTTAACCCAACTTGCCAACCAATCTTACTTTCTTCTTTCGGTGCCCACCCTTTTTGACTTTTCAAACAATGGGTGGGTTCCAATAATCTCCACCTTGAACATTTGATTAGGATAATATTATCTTCACACAATTCTTTCTGCCTTTGACAACAATACTTGATAGTGCCTTCTTCAACTGTTAAACTTGCAGGATATTAATCAAGTTCAAACAATGTTCAAACTTGGTTACTGTTACCACCTTGGTCATCATATCTGCGGGATTATCTGCGGGATTATCTGCAGTCTTGATCTTCTGAAGACAAATTTTCCCCTCATCAATAATTTCCCGCACAAAGTGGAAACGTACGTCAATATGATAAACTTGATTCTTTGCTAAATGAATAGCACTTTGACTATCACAATACACGTTAATATGCTCCTGGACCAATCCCAAGGTTTTAGTCATACCTTGTAACCAAATAGCCTCCTTTACAGCCTCTGTTACAGCCATGTACTCGGCTTCTGTGGTTGACAACGCAACTGTAGACTGTAGTGTAGACTTCCAACTTATTGGTCCTCCAGCAAGTGTAAACACATAACCGGTGGTTGATCTTCACTTGTCCAAATCACCGGCATAGTCAGAATCAACGTACCCAATAACACCTTTACCAAGTGTATTATCCTGCTTGAACAGTAATCCAACATCCACGGTCTTTTGAATATACAGTAGAATCCATTTCACAGCTTGCCAATGTCCTTTTCCAGGATTATGCATATACCTGCTCACTATACTAACTGCCTGTGAAATGTCGGGTCTTGTACACACCATTGCATACATCAAGCTACCCACTGCATTAGAATACGGAACTTGCAACATGTATTTTCGTTCTGTATTCGTCGAAGGAGATAGTTGTGCAGAAAGCTTGAAATGAGAAGCCAACGAGGTACTTACAGGTTTTGTCTGTTCGTTCATGCCAAACTGTTGTAGTACCTTTTTCAAATACTGCTTCTGAGACAAGCTAACTCTATCATGAGCTCTATCTCTCCATATTTCCATGCCGAGAATCTTTTTAGCTTCTCCTAGATCTTTCATCTCAAATTCGAGATTGAGTTGAGTCTTCAATCTTTCAATCTCAATTTTGCTCTTAGATGCTATTAGCATATCATCAACATATAAGAGCAAGTATATGAAAGTTCCTTCTTGTAGCTTCTGAAAATACACGCAATGATCAAATTTACTTCTTGTGTACCTTTGCCCTTTCATGAACTGATCAAATCGCTTGTACCACTGCCTCGGAGATTGCTTCAATCCATAAAGCGACTTTGTCAGTTTGCAAACCCAATTTTCTTTTCCAGCAACATTGAATCCATCTGGCTGAGTCATATAGATTTCCTCTTCCAAATTACCGTGTAAAAACGCAGTCTTCACATCAAGTTGAACTAGTTCGAGATCATATTGTGCAACCAAGGCTAGCAAAATCCGTATAGATGAATGCTTCACAACTGGAGAAAACACTTCATTATAGTCTATTCCTTCTTTCTGAGTGTAACCCTTTGCTACCAATCTAGCCTTGTATCGAATTTTAGTTTTACCAGGAAATCTTTCCTTCTTTGCATATACCCATTTGCATCCAATTGCCTTCTTTCCCTTGGGTAGTGTCACCAACTCCTAGGTACTATTTTTATGAAGAGACTGCATTTCTTCATTCATTGCTTGCTTCCACTTTACACCATCAGGGTTACTTATTGCTTCTGTGTAAGTAGAAGGAATATCATCATCTGCAATTGGAAGTGCATAGGCCACTATATCATCAAAGCGAGCAGGCTTACGAATCTCTCTTCTTGGCCTCCTATATGCAATTGAATCTTGTTGCTGTAGAGGTTCTTGGGTAGGAACCTCTTCATCATTTGTCCCATCAATATTAGCTGGATCATCGTTAACCTTTTCAAGCTCCACCTGCTGCAAAGTACTATTGGTTTTGTCATCCTTTTATGAATCCTTGTACTTTAACATGGTTGATTCATCAAAAGTCATATCTCTACTGAAAACAATCTTCCTTGTATCAGGACACCAGAGACGATATTCTTTTACTCCATCAGTTATACCCAAGAATAATGCTTTCTTTGCTCTTGGGTCTATCTTAGATTCTTTTACATGATAATATGCAGTGGAACCAAATACATGTAAAAAATCATAATCAGTAGCAGATTTACCAGTCCACATCTCCATAGGAGTTTTTCCATTTATTGCAGCTGATGGCAAATGGTTAATTAGATGGCACGCATATGTAACTGTCTTAGCCCAAAATTCTTTGCCCAATCCAGCATTGGACAACATACATCGAACTTTCTCCAGTATAGTTCGATTCATGCGTTCTGCCACCCCATTCTGCTGTGGTGTATCCCGAACAGTTAAGTGTTGCACAATGCCCTCATCTTGACATACTTGTAGAAATGGATCATTTTTGTACTTAGTGCCGTTATCTGATCGAAGTCGTTTGACCTTTCGACCAGTCTGAGTCTCCACCATCTTTTTCCATTTCAGAAATGCATCCAAAACTTCACTTTTTCTTTTCATTATATACACCCATACTTTTCTTGAATAATCATCAACAAAAGTAACAAAATAGTGCATACCTCCCAAAGAAGCCATTTTGGTAGGTCCCCACACATCACTGTGAACGTAGTCTAGAATTCCTTTCGTATTGTGAATTGCTGGACCAAATTTTACCCTCGTCTGCTTGCCCAGAACACAATGTTCACAGAATTCCAATTTACAAGAATTTGCACCTTTCAACAAGCCTTGCTTCGCTAAAGTCTGCAAAGCTTTTTCACCAGCATGTCCCAATCGCATATGCCATAATCTGGTAGCCTCTGAATCTACATCTTTTGTAGAAACTGTTGATGTTGATCCAATAACTGTACTTCCATTTAAAAAGTACAAGTTATTTCTTCTTGTGTCTTTCATCACCGTCAATTGCCCAGCTACTACTTTTAGTAATCCATCTCTCAAAGTGATTGTGAGCCCTTTAGATTCTAGGGCCCCTGATGAGATGAGATTTTTCTTCAGGCTAGGTACGTAGCGAACATCTGTCAAGACTTGGATTGAGCCATCGTGATTTTTCAATTGGACTGTACCCACTCTCATTGTCTTACAAGCACTATCATTGCCCATAAGAACAATTCCACCTTCTAGCTCTTTAAGACTAGAAAACCAGTCCTTATTAGGACACATATGGTAAGTACATCCTGAATCCAAAATCCACTCATCCGTTTGACATGCCATTGCCATGCCAACCAAGCTAAAGTCTGACTCCTCATCATGCTCCGCTACACATGCACTAGAAATAGCCTTGCCCTTTTGTAGCTTAGGAAATTCTTTTTCCAATGCCCTTTTTCACGGCAAAAGGCACATTCATCTTTGGCGGGTCTCCCTTTGGACTTTTGCCTTGTACCAGATTTGCTGCTATGTGAACGACCTCTTACTGTTAAGACTTCTGCAGTTGTATCTCTGTGATCTCTTTTATCTTTCTTTCGAGTCTCAGATCTATACAACGTACTACAGACTGCATCAAATGTGATCGTGTCCTTCCCATGAAGCAATGTGGTGGTAAGATGATCATATTCACCAGGAAAGGAATTCAACAACAATAATGCCTTGTCTTCATCTTCAAATTTCTCATCCAAATTTAGCAAGTCTGCTAAAATTTTATTGAATGAGTTCACATGGTCATTCATCGACATACCAGGTGCATACGTGAATCGATAAACTTTCTTTTTAATATAAAGCCTATTTTCAAGACTTTTCGTTAGAAACTTTTCTTCCAGTGTATCCCTTAACTTCTTCGCTGATGTCTCCCTCATGACAGAGTACTTCTGCTCTTTGGCCAAACATAGGCAGATTGTACCACATGCCTGTCTATTGATCTTGGCCCACTCCTTGTCATCCATCTTGTCAGGTTTTTCTTCAAGGGCTATATCTAGCTCTTGCTGACATAAGACATCCAGGATCTCACATTGCCACATACCAAAATTATTGGTACCGTCAAATTTCTCTATTTTAAATTTTGCATTTGTCACAGTAGTCCTTGCTGATGACGATGCTGCTGCCATTTTTCTCCTCAATCCCAACTACTGTATACGTGAACAGTACTGTATACCTAAATAGTACCATATACGTGAATAGTGTCATATACGTAAATAGTGTCGTAAATGGTCGTATTCTCCAAGTACGAATCTGGCTCTGATACCAATTGTTGCGCGAAAGCATGTGAAAGAGTAAAAATATTGTACTGAAAAATCACACTAAGTTCAATTCCCAGGAAAGAGAGGTAGATCACGAAGATCACTTAAATACCAAGTCTTTCCTAGCCAGAATATCCCTCTATCGTAATTTAATAGCACAATAAATCACTACAATCACATTCACAAAATATGCAAAATAAATAATAAAGAACACCAGAATTTTAACGAGGTTCAGCAAATTTTGCCTACGTCCTAGGGCACTACCAAATATATTTCACTCCAAAAATTACAAGTGAAATTTACAAATAGGGAGAGAGAATAATGTCTTAAGTAGAGAATGGAAATTATGGGATGAAGAAAGTAAGAAATGGTTAAGCCTATTTATAGTTGAGGTTCAAGGATCAACTTGCAATGTCCCTATACAATTAGGGACCAAAATTGCATTTATCCCATGCTAACTTTTAACCCAACTTGCCAACCAATCTTACTTTCTTCTTTCGGTGCCCACCCTTTTTGACTTTTCAAACAATGGGTGGGTTCCAATACATACATATCCCAAAATTTTTCGGTTTGTTGGAGAGTTTAACATATCTTAACCTCTCTCGAGCACAATTCCAGGGAGAAATTCCTCATAACCTGGGGAATCTTTCAAAGTTGCAGTATCTTGATCTTCGAAGTAATAACTGGTGGGATATCGAAGCTACAAGTCTTGAATGGATTTCTAGACTTTCTTCCTAGCATTACCTTGATTTGAGTTTTGCGGATCTTCGTAAAGCAACTTATTGGCTGCAGGTAACATTCAAACATCCTTCATTGTTAGAGTTGCACTTGTCAGCTTGCAGTTTGGAAGACGATCCGTCTCCTATCGGTGTCAATTCTACAAAATCACTGGTTGTTCTTGATCTTTCTGAGAACAACTTTTCTTCAGTACCTATGTCAATATTTGGTCTTCATGGTCTTGTGTCCATTGATCTTATTGGCAATTCTTTAGAAGGCTCAATTCCAGATTACTTTAGGAACATCTCATTTCTTGAAGTTCATGATCTTAGTGGGAACTCACTCAATTCATCCACACCCAACTCTTTATTTGGTTTAAATCATCTTCAATTCCTTAATCTCTCGGGCAATGAAATTTATCAAGACATATCAGAAATCCTTCTGAGTCTGTCTAGATGTTGTTTGGATTGCTTAGAGTCATTGGACATGGCACATAACCATCTTTTTAGCCATTTAATTGATCAACTTGGGCACTTTAAAAACCTAGCTCACTTGTCGCTTGCTGGAAACAATATTTCTGGTTCCATTCCATCGTTAATTAGGGAGTTATCATCTTTGAAGTTCTTTGATGTTTCAGAAAATCAATTAAATGGTACTTTTCCAGGCTGTTTTGGTCAACTGGAAAGTTTAGAAACTCAAAATTTGGGGTGTAACCTTTTGGAAGGAGTTGTATCAGAAACCCATTTTTTTAATCTTACGAGATTGAAAACTCTAGCATCATCACAGAACAGGCTCAGGTTTGAACCAAACTCAAGCTGGATTCCACTATTTTAATGTTGAATTATCAAACTGGGGCAATGGCAACTTGGCCCGAAGTTTCCTAGATGGTTAAAATTCTAAAAGAATTTATCTGTTTTAGATATCTCCGATGCAGGAACTTCGGATATCCTGCCCACTTGGCTTTTGAACTTGTCTTATCAATTTCAATATGTAAATCTTTCCTGTAATCGACTTACTGGAGGGATTTCATATTTGAACGTGAAAGACGTTGTTGACTTGAGTTCAAACCGATTCACAAGCCCATTGCCAAGACTATTCCCAACTTTACAATTTTTAATTTTGTCAAATAATTCATTTTCAAGTCCGCTTTTTGAATTAGTTTGTAATTCATTAAGAACTGAACCGATAAGAATTCTTGCCATTGAAACAAATCTTCTCTCTGGAGAAATCCCAGATTGCTGGAATCGTTGGCGAGGTTTGGGTTACTTAAATTTGGAAAAAAACAAATTGATTGGGAAAATCCCACCTTCTTTGGGACATTTAAATCTTTTCGTGCTAAACCTTCGTAGCAATGACATGTTTGGAGAATTACCATCTACATTGCAACACTCTACGAGGTTGATTACGCTTGATCTTAGTGACAATCATTTCAATGGAAGTGTACCAGCATGGATTGGGGACAAGCTCTCAAAACTTGAGATTCTAATCCTTCGATCGAATACCTTGGATGGCCACATTCCTCAAAAAATTTGTCAACTTCAATCTCTTCAGATCTTGGACCTTGGCCACAACAACATTTCAGGAGCTATTCCAAATGTTTTAGTAATTATAGTGCAATGGCTAACAAAAGTAACCAAAATAGCTATATGTTTCAGTGGTCAAGTATCAGTACTAATTTCTTTTACTTGAGAGCATTATTAATGCTGAAACGATGAGAGGATGAAAATAGTTCCACACTAGGACTTGTTACAAGCATATGTCTTTCAACTAATAGACTCATAGGAGAGATCCCAAAAGAACTTGGAAGTGTCGTTGAGCTACAGTCATTAAATCTATCAAGGAGTCTCCTAATAGGAAATAAATAGAACAAAATTGGCAACATGGAGTTGATGGAATCTCTTGACTTGTCGAGAAATCAATTAAATTGTGAAATCCCTTCAAGTTTCTCTAATTTGAATTTCTTAAATCACTTCAACGTGTCCTACAACAACTTGACAGGACAAATCCCAACAAGCACTCATCTTCAAAGCTTTGAAAACTTTTCTTACATGGGCAATCATATTTGCGGAACTCCTCTCACTAAGAATTGCACCTCAAAAGGTATTCCAACTGATGTTGCAAAAAATGGAAGTAGCAGTGAAGGAAGTAAAGTGAATTGGCTTTATGCCAGCATAGTTCTTGGCTTTGTAATAGGATTTTGGGGTGTACTGGCTCCCTTGTTTTTCATTAGATCTTGGAGGTATGCATACTATCGAAAGTTGGACCATGTTGGTTGAAAGCTGTATGTCTTGGGCTACTATGGGTGTGGTGGGTGTGGTTTGATGGAAAAAAAAAACTTGTATTTGTGCGTGTTTATAATTGATTATATAGGATTCGAATTTTAAATCTATTAAATGCCATATTTTAAAAAAGGATTATATGAATCAATTAATCTAAACTTTGAGTTTAGATTTAATACTCAATACTTGATTCATGCTTTCTCACTTTTGTAAGAATAAATGACATTTCATGCTTGTATAATTTATTGAAATTAGTGTGCTTTGATAATGTATGATTGTATTTAATTGTATTTCAATAAGGAAGATGTTGTTGAGTTAAAAGAGTGCAATAGTGTGCAAGAAAAGTGAATAGCTTTTTTTTTTTTTAAATCTTACTTGGCAGACAAGTTTACATATCTTTGAAGTGCTTCCTATATTGTATTTATGGCTCTTCAACAACATAAAATATTTAGTGTTTTTTAATAATTGATTTGATGTAATTCTATTTTATTTTTCAAAAAAAAGTGAATAGTTTGCCTTTTTGGTCTGAAAACAGAATATAATGAATAAATGAAATTTTGGGAAAACAAAGAAAATATGGGTTGGCACAGTAATTTTTCCAAACTCTCCCAGCAATTTAATGGAATAATATTTATTCAATTTGATGGCCCCCAAATCAAAACCATTTTAATTGACACATGTGCATTTAAAAGCAATGCAATTTACTAAAAGTATTATATCAGTCTCTGTATTATATCTTAAATTACAGAATAGGAATATATATATATATATAAATATAAATAAGCATGCAATTTATGGTAACAATATTTTGTGTCACACTTAAATGAATTACATGTGACAATCTTAAATATTAAGATGTTTATTAAACATAAATTATTTAATGTGTTTAAATAATTAATTAATAACATTTTGAGTTAAAATAAGATATTTTATTCTGTAATAAATTTGTTGTTTCAATTAAATAAATTAATAATGTAAATTAATAATCACATCAATAATATATTATTTAATATTTTAATATTCACAATAATGAATTCAATGGCGGAGCTAGAAAATTTTTTTGGGTGCCGAAATTAAATTGTATATTTTTATGATAGTAAAAATGTAATTTCACAATTTTAATAGATTATATCTTTATAATTTTTAAAATATTAAATTAAATTTTTATTATTTTTAGAGAAGCTAAAGTGCAATTTAACTATTACTAATTTAAAATTTTATAAATGATAAATAACTTTCATAGAAATTTTTTCTAGGGGGTTGAACTTGCCCGCCTCCGTTAATAATTCCCCCAAAAAATTGTAATATTCACAGTACTAATTTTAATTTAATAATTTTAAAAAATTGAATTTAATAAAATCATAAATGAGAATAATTGTACAATTCTGTATACATCCTAAAATAAAGTTTCTGTATTTGGTAAAAAAAATTAAAAATCCTAACATTTAGCAACTTTGTTTATTAAACAAATAATTTAATTGCATACACTAATTACCTAACAAAAAAAATTATACAAATTAATACTTTGTTTCCGTTTCCATATCCCTGAATATGGACAGTAAAACAGACATAAAAGATATTAAGAAAAATATTCTATAAACTATGTACAAATTAATTTCTTTCACTAATATTATATTAATAAAAAATATATTTGACTACTATTGTATTAATATCTTTGACTAAATTTTATAAATTTTTTTGTTGAGAAAAAAAAGGAGAGAGAGAAAATAGGTTGCAAGAAGCATATTCACGAGAAAAACAAGATATTTAAGCTTAAAAAATGAGCCAAGGAGAGTTTTTGGCAAATATTAATTCAAGGCTGGTAGCTACATTAATGAAGCTAATTCAAAGGCATTAAAGGTGCTAAATCAAAAGCAAGTATCTGTTGTGAAAAAGATGAAAAAGAATCAACCACTTGAAACTAAATTAATTAATGTGTAAATTGTAAGGCTCATATAAATTTTCAGTCATTTATGTAATAGCACCCATGGGGGAGAGTAACAAAAAAAAATTTAATTTTGAAAAGTTTAGGGACTACATTAAAAAAATTAAAGAATTGACGAGAAATAAAGTGAATCTAAAACTTGAACCCTACAAGAGAAGGTATTCTCTGCGGGTCCCTTTGGATTACCCTTAATATGTCGAAGGATAAGCTCATAAGAACTCAGAGCTGTTATATTTTTCTTTGCGAAAGCTTTAATCTTTCACCCCAAAGAGGTAGAGGAGACCATTTGTCCTGGTGGCCTTTGCTCTCATCACTGAAATTTCCACACATAAAACTTCATGTCAAACCATCAAACCCTTCACCTTGGTTCCTATATTAAGTCTTCATTTGAATCAGAACCCATTTCCTCAAAAATGAATTACCATGAAATGGATATTCATCATTACAAAAATTGAAGTTTAGTGACTTGTAAGACATATACCTAGGGAGTACAATTATATTGGGAATACTTTAGTTAATTTGGCTTTTTGAAGAAAGGAAGACTTGCAAATACTTAATTTTCCTACTAGGGAGATTCAAGAAATCCTAAAAATAGATAGAGCTAAAAGTGTTTTATGTCAGAATGTACCCATGTAACCAGTTGTCTATCTTTATTGTTTTCTTTCACCAGAAAAAAATATTAAGAGTAAATTGTTGGCTTTATTACAACAATCTACTTTGAAGATTTGTAACTCAATTTTTACAATTATTTATTTTTAAAAAAAATTATAAAGGGAAAACAGAAAATGACTGGCTTCATTAGAAGACTACTTTAAAGCTTTTTTTAAGTCAATTTTTATTATTAGTAGTATGATTTTCATGAAGAAGAATAAAAAGAGAGAGAGAGAGAAATGAACCAAAATTAAGTGTGAATTATTGAGGTCCTGTTCCTATTTCGTGAAGGGTTGAACATTCATGGTGATTAAGAGTGAATTATGATGGTGTTGGTCAACATTTATGGAGGGTAGCATGGGTCATTTTTTTTGGTTTAACATTAATTGGAAGTTGTCTTTAATGTTGGCCAAGGAAATCTTTCAAAGCCTCTTCGTTTCAACTCATCGTAATTTATAAACTTAACATGTTAGATACGTATAATGTAACATATAATTAATGAAAAATAAAATTTTAAGTTGATAAATTTTGATGAAAATTATCAACAACAATAATGATCGAACTAATATTTTTTAATTAAAAAATTAAATTTTTAACTTTTAAAATTTATAAAAACTAAAGATATTAATAACATATTTCAACCTAAAATATATGGGAGAAGACATTAAAATACAGTTTATTTAAATATATAATAATGTATGAAAAATAAATGTATTTATTGGTTACTATAAGAATAAGGTAATATCTTAAATTTTATTGATAAACCTCGATGGTATATATATCTACACAATAGTAGTTATGTAGAAATCAAATTGCTAAAAAATAATATCCCATAATAATATCCTATAATATCCCATTAGGAATCAAATTGCTAAGAGATAATATCTCATAATAATATCCTAACACCCCCTCAAGTTGGAGCATACAAATCATAAATGTCCAACTTGCTGAGAAAATATTCAAATTGTGGTTTACCAAGCACCTTTGTAAAAATGTCAACCAACTGAACGGATGTCGTCGGAACATAAGAAGGTGCAATCAACTCATCCTGGATTGCATCTCTAACAAAGTGACAATCCACTTCAATATGTTTAGTACGCTCATGAAATATGAGATTTTGTGCAATATGCAACGCAAATTGACTATCACAAAATAAATGAATTGCTTTAGGATGATGAACACCTAAGCTCAATAACAAGGTCTTCAGCCACTTGAGCTCACAAGTGACGGAAGCCATTGACCTATACTCAGCCTCAGTAGAAGAACAGGAAACAATATGTTGTTTCTCAGTTTTCCAGGAAATAGGAGATTGTCTGATAAAGACAAGCCAAGTGGTAAGTGAACTTCGAGTTAATGTACAAGCAACTCAATCTGAATCACACCGCCGCGTCACAATGCTTCTACCTCAGCTCATGCATAAATTGGAATAAAATATGAACCAAGTATGCCAAAACTAGGTCGGGTTACTGCCAAATAAATCAAACGACCTATTAACCGTCTGTACGGCTCAGGATCAGACAAAATTGTCCCTGTAGCATGTGCTAATTATTATTTTGCTATATTGGAGATCCTATCGACTTTGTTCCTAAAAGACCTGCCTCCGAAATAATATCAAGTGCATATTTCCTTTGACAGAGAAATAACCTCAAAGAACTACGAGTTACCTCTATCACAAATAAATATTTCAAAACACCAAGATCACCAAGATCTTTCATATGGAAACAAGAACTGAAATATCCTTTAAAAGTTTTCAAAACAATGGAATCGTTCACAGAAATAAGCAAATCATCAACAAATACCAGCATATTAATGCGTACAGATCCCTTGGTGTAAATTGTTGGTTTTATTACAACAATCTACCTTGAAGAATTTGTAAGTTAATTTTTACAATTATTTATTTTAAAAAATAAAATTATAAAGAGAAAACAGAAAATGGCTAGCTTCATTAGAAGACTACTTTAAAGCTTCTTGTAAGTCAATTTTTATTATTAGTAGTATGATTTTCGTGAAGAAGAAAAAAAGAAAGAGAGAAATGAACCAAAATTAAGTGTGAATTATTGTTGTCCTAGTCCTCTTTCGTGAAGGGTTGAACATTCAAGGCGACTAAAAGTGAATTATGATGGTGTTGGTCAACATTAATGGAGGTAGCATAGGTCATTTTGTTGGTTTAACACTAACTGAAAGTTGTCTTTAATGTTGGCCAAGGAAATCTTTCAAAATATCTTCGTTTCAATTGTTCGTAATTTATAAACTTTAACATGTTAGATTTGATAACTTCATATAATGTGATATATAATTAACGAAAAATAAATTATTAAATTGATAAATTTTAATTATTTTTAACGGATGCAAATTGTGATTCGAATTATAACCAATTTCATAAAATCTGCATGGAAAAATTAAGTTCACGTGAAAAAGATGTGACCCACAAATTTTGATTTAAGGATTAAAACATATTTTATTTTCCATAATTCTTTTTATATATTTAAATTCGTAAGGATATTTTGTTAGGAGTAGGTTTATATTTATTTAAAACATGCATTCATAAATGATCTCATCTCATCTAAAGGCATAGAATCATTAACTTGTAGATTATTCCACAAAGCATAAATAAGAATTTGGAATTCGGAAATTCAAATTTGTTTTTCCACAAACATTTAAATGATTCCATTAGCTATTGGCCCTTAACCGCATTCACAATTTTATATAAGTCCATATCATCAAAATTAAGGTTTCTAGGCATCAATAAGATTTTGCTACATTATCGTATTTTAAAGACATGAAATTATTATCATACAGTCATCCCAAAAGAAATTATTTTATGAATCCTTCCAATCACATTATTCATAGTCCCTTTCCAATTATTTAATAACATTTTAACAATTTTTTTCATGTCATTGACACATAATTTTGGTAATTTTTTAACCCAGAATCCCAAACTCAAAACCTTAAACCCTAAATCTATAATTTCAAACTCTAAACCCCAAATCTAGAACATCAAACAATTGAACCTTAAACCCTAAATATATAATCTCAAACCCTAAACCCCAAATCTAGAACCTCAAACAATTGAACCTTAAACCCCAAACTCGTAACCCCTAATCCTTGAACCTTTAACCCAAACCCTACACTTTAAGGTTCGGGGTTCAAGGTTTAGAATTTATGATAAAATAATTACCAAAATTATGTGTCAATATGAAAATATTGCACAAAAAAAATATTAACCTACGGAAAAAAAAAACAAAATGATTGAAATTTTTAAAAGAAGAAAAGACGTTTATTTATAATTAAAAAATAATAATTATTTCAAGCAATTTAATCAAAGTTAAATTAAGTTGGAGAAGATGTTAGATATATATTAATGTATAATAATACTTTGTTATCTTTAAAATTTAATGACGTACCATTATTTTATTGATGCCTAAAAACTACGTTTTTTAGAATGATTCTAATATAATTTATCATTTTAAAATATTTCATTACCTATTGGTCCTAAACAACATTCACAACTCTATATAAATCCACCTTTTCCTTACACATTCTATACAATACAAAGCTAATTTCAAAGATGAAATCCAAAAGCCTCTCTCTATTTTCCATCTCTTCTATTGCTCTTCGCTTCACGGTGGCCAGTGCTACCAATTTTGACATTTGAAACAATTGTTCCCACACGATCTGGGCAGCAGCCTATCTAGGTGGTGGCAGAGAGCTAAGCAAATGCGGAGTTTGGAATCTAAAAGTGAGTCCTGGCACTACAGGATCCCGTATCTGGGGTTGAACCAATTGCACATTCGACACAGTCGAACGAGGCAAATGCCACACCGGTGATTGTGGGGGCCTACTTCAGTGCCAAGCCTATGGTGCAGCCCCAAACACCTTGGCTGAATTCTTATTAAACCAGTTCAACAACTTGGATTTCATGGATATCTCTCTAATTGAAGGATTTAATGTTCCCATGGAATTTAGTCCAACATCTGGCGGGTGCAGCAAGGGTATTCGATGCACAACTGATATCATAAGGCAGTGCCCTAAAGAGTTGAAAGCCCTAGGTGGGTGCAATAACCCTTGCACTGTTTACAAAACTGATCAATATTGTTGCAATTCAAGGAATTGTGGCCCAACGGATTTGTCCAGGTTCTTCAAGGAAAAATGCCCCGATGCTTACTGTCGAAACCACCCTTTTCATTTAAAAAATTTTAGGTTTAACGAAAAACGAACGAGGGATTGACTTTTTGAAAAGCAGAAATATGGAGTCGCCACCGGTCATTTTGTCTTGGTGTGATCGGATCACCTAAGAATGAGGTTATTTTAATAAAGCATTTTTAGTTTACTAAAACAACGATTTTGGTCTACGAATTTTTGAGAAAACGGGTTCGGGAGTCGGTTACGCATGAGGAAGGATTAACACCCTCACTACGCCCAAAATTGGTACCAAATAGATTAAATATTGTCCTTATGTCTAAAATTAAAACAATTTTGAAATGTGGTTCCTTTTTTAATAACATTTGAATAACCCGAGTTGGTTGCCAAAAAAAACCTTCTTGTTTTGAGTTCTGAAAGTTTATAATTCGAAAATTACAAAAGGATGCCCAAGTATTTGGTCCAACGAAAAACCGCAACCCAGCACAGTAGGGCACGATTCCTTGAATTTCCAAATATTGAACATTGCCTCACCTTAAAAAATACGAGTGAAATTCCAAAGAGATATTCGATTATTTTGAACAAACGGGGAATTGCAACCCAACACGATAGGGCACTATTCCCTGAATTTCTAAACATCGAACATTTCTTTCGTTAAAAGGGTTTTTAGAAAACGTGAGTGAAATTCCGAAGGGATCTTCGATCGTTTAGAACAAATGAAAAAGCACAACCCACTCGATAGGATACGATTCTCAAATCACTAATCATCGAAGATCGCCTTCGTTTTGGAGGGTTTTTAACAAACATGAGTGAAAACCTAAAGGAATATTCGATCGTTTTGAACAAACGAGAAATCACAACCCAGCACAATAGGGCATGATTCCCGAATTGTCAAACACTGAGTATCGCCTTCGTTTTGAAGGATTTTTAGAAGACCTGAGTGAAATTTCGAAGGGATATCTGATTATTTTGAGTAAACGAGAAATTGCAACCCAACACGTTAGGGCACGATTCCGCGAATTGCCAAATATCAAATCTCATCTTCGTTTTAAAGAATTTTTAAAAGACATTAGTGAAATTTTGAAGGGATATTCGATTATTTTGAGCAAACACGAAATTGCAACCCAGCACATTAGGGCACATTTCCGCGAATTGCCAAATATCAAATCTCGCCTTCGTTTCAAAGAATTTTTAAATGAATAATTATAAAACTAGCTTAAAACGCATCAATTCGATTTGGAATAAGACGAAATTAATCATAAAATTTGGATTTTATAAAACCACATTTCAAAAATCAAGTGGGAAACGATGAATGGGGTAATATGTGTACGCATTAAAATACGACAATAGAAAAATGAAGATAATACAATTTATTTAATCAACTACAAGAACTTAAATGACTAAGCATATCTAGTTTGAAAATATAACTCAATCTCAATCATGCATAGAGAATAATTAACATGGCAATATAAAACAACGAACAAATAAATAATGAAACGAGAACATACATGGCATAATGTAATATGACTACTACTAGATACACAAAAGAAAATGCAAATCAAAGAAGTAATATGGTATAAAACTATTTTAAAGTAACGACGAATAAATGGATGCATAAAATATAGGTTGACAAATTTGTATATGAAAAAAACTAGGGATAGATATATAATTTTTTTGAAATAGATATCAAAATGAGAGTTTAAATCAAATTGCGTGTGAAATATTTTAGGCACAAATTCATTTAGAAGTTGACAAAGTACATGATAATTTAAATAGTATATAATACAAAAGAATAACGAAGATATATGACAAGACATAATACCCAAAATAGATTTATGAAACATATGTACATGCAAGTTTATTATAAAAAAAGAACATGAGATTAATAATAAGATATGTGTAAATTTTTAAAATAGTCTAAAAATTATACACATGCCCTTATATCAAAATATTTAGATAATAGGCTATATGCAAAACACAAAAGCAATATGATATATATAAATACACTCAAAAATAATAATTTTATAATTACAAAAAAAATGAAGTTTCCAAAAAATTATTTCATATATATATATAAAGAGAATATTTAATAAATCATAAAGCAAAAAGTATTTTAAAATAAGAAATCTATTAAAGTAACAAGTGTATTGATATATACATATAAATTTAAAAGAGAGTACATACAAATTTATATAGAAATGATAGTGTGCATAGGACTAAATTAATTTTATTATAAATTATAATGAATTGAAGAATATGCTTACATATGCATGAAGAAAACTATATATGTAAAATGTATGGGTTTAATAGTGTATATAAATCAAAGATATGTACTAACGTAGGTAGGTATAAAAATAACTTAAATTTTACGCAATATATATAATAAACATATTAGAGTAACAAAAAAGGTTAAAGTGCATGGATAGAACAAAAAAAAAACCATTAGGTGTATGAAATGATATTAACTCTATTATAAAATATATAAGTGTATGAAGGAAATAATCATTTAAAGTATACGAAATGTGATATTAATATTACAAAAAACAAAAAAAAAACAATTTACAATAATGAAATAGCAATCACCCTAAGTTGTTTAAAAATTAAAAAAAAATAATTAAGGTCACACAAAAGGGCTATGAACTAAGAGGATTTAATTAGAAACAATCCAAAATAAAGGGAAAATTTGAAAACAAAACAATAAAAGAAGGGACCACTGCGCGATGCGCGCAAATGTACAGGGGCTCAATCTGGAAATATTCCAGGCTCCCAAAACACGGCGTTGAAGCGCGGGCTAAATTGTAAACGCACAAAAATTGCAAGGGTAAATTTAAAAAAATGAAACAAAAATGTGAGCTGATTGAACTGAGGCGCGAAGAGAGAGGGACCGATGTTGAAAATATCCCCTCACCGCGAAAACGCGCCGATCCCAGGGGCCATCGGGTCGGGTCGAGACAGTTTTGCCTAAACGACACCATTTTTGTGTCTGCCTAAAAAAAAAGAACCCTAGGGCTAATAATCTTGGCTCTCTTGGAACTGAAAGCAAAAAGAAGCTAAACGCCCCCTTTTCCACTTGGTCGAACCCTAGGTTCTCACTTTTCAAGCACCAGACCGCCATCGAAAACGGCGTCATGCGCGTCATGCTCCGATTTACTATTCTTCGGCCTCAAAATACTCCCCTTCTAACTTTGATCTTGACGAAGCAAGGAGATCACTGGCCAAATCACACGGTAAAGCCCCTTTTTCTCTCTTTTTGTTTCTAAAAAACAATGCTGAAAAATTTGAGCAAAAATCAGTAAGAAAAAGAAAAAGATTATAGAAGTTGAAAGTGGGGATCACCTTCTGTTTTTGATTACTTTCTATTGTCTCTGTATGCGTAAATGTGCGTAACCCATTACAAGTGATTCTTTTTAGGCTTTATAGCCGAGAGAAGAAGAGAGAAAAAATGAAATCAAATATACAATTTTTTTTGTGTCTGCTGTTTTCTTGTATGTATTTGTTGCTGTGGTTTGTCCCTTTCTTCCCAGGTATAGGAGCGCGCTGGCGTGTGTACGGGAGCCGTGTTGGCGTACGGAGGCTTGGCGTGGTTGCTGGAGGCATTGTACGGCGCCTGGAGGATGCAGGGGTAGGGTTTGGCAAAATTTGTTTAGCATTTGGGCCGTTTGGGCTCATTTCAAGTGTTGGGTCAGTCTTTGGCCCGTGAGGTTTTAGTTATTGGGCTTGTAGTAGATATTAGCTTGTAAGAGGAAATTAAATGGACTGTGGGTTATTTATTTATTTATTTATTTGTTTTTGGTTTGTTTGTAACCGGCCGGGCAAATTGGCCTGTCTACACTTACAGTTACCCTAAAGATAATCAAACAAGCACACTTATTTGCCCTAGTAGGACCAATTACAGGGTTGTGTTCTGCCCTTGATTGAATGGCTGCTTGGTGCCTTATGAAGTTACATAGTAAATTATGGAGAAATAAGTTTTTTTTTCACAAGAACGTGTATGTCGTGCTACTAAGTGAAATTGCGTTAAAACTTCAAACATGGAGTTTATGAAGTTAATGGGTAAAAGTTTATGAAATTTATAAAGTTTAACATATTATTGGTTCTACATGCAATTCATTTCCGGTTGTCTCGAGCTAGTGTAAGAATTGACTGGACATATATAATATGAGTTCAAATAATTTGTAATTAAATTCCAACACTTCACCTATTAATTAATTACAATATTATTTAGTCATGAAGTATTCCATTAAAATATCATAATTGAGTTCTTCCTTGTCATATCATTACGAAAACTACTCGTTTAAGTATGGTCTAATGACCTAGTTATAAGTATTTTACCCTTGTAGGATATTCTTAAATCTTTTTAGTATAAATTGGTTTATCTAATATGATCCTATTTTATCTCATTGTTATTATTTCATCTTCTTTCGTGAAAAGACAATTACTAACAAATAGTAATTAATGCATTTGTCACTAAGACAAATGACTTGTGATCACGTTACTTTTCATCTATTATGTAATGTCAATGAGAGGATATCATTTACGATTTATTGGGCTATAAAATCCACTATTGTGGAATGATGCTACATCATGCAGAAGTTGTATATCCAACTCATCAACTTTTGGTTGTTTATCTATTAGAATTCAAACTTTTATTTACATCAAAGTGTACAATTCATGCATATACAGTCCATCATCCATTTAGGATTAATATATGATATGCTATGAATGTCATAAATGAATAAATCCTAATTTATTCTACTTGAGTCCTTCCTTTTGCAATTATCATTGCATAAATTTCAATTTCATCCGCCATTCATATTTATATGTTTCTGTTTTAAATATGTTTAGAAAAAGGTGAGCAAAACGCATTCCAAAATCTAGTAAAAATACAATTCCAAATCACAAAAATAGAGGAGTTCTAGAATGTACTTTTTAAAATAAGAATTGGGCCTACCAATTCAAGAACAATGGACATAAGACCATGGAGGCAAAATATCGACTTACGTAATGAAGATAATTGGTTCCTAGAAAGATCAAGAACAACTAGTGATTTAGTAGAATTAACACTGACAGGGGATGGATCATCTTCCAAACTGCAAGCTAACAAGTGCAACTCTAAAAATGAAGGATGTTTGTATGTTACCTGCAGCCAGTCCATTACTTTACAAAGATCTGCATAAATCAAATCAAGGTAATGCAAGAAAGCAAATCTAGAAATCTTGTTGGGTTTTTGAACTATTTATTCGGAGGAAGTATGAAGCTTAATGTAAAACCTGAGCAACAACGTAATGAAGATAATTGGTTCCTAGAAAGATCAAGAACAACTAGTGATTTAGTAGAATTAACATTGACAGGGGATGGATCATCTTCCAAACTGCAAGCTAACAAGTGCAACTCTAAAAATGAAGGATGTTTGTATGTTACCTGCAGCCAGTTCATTGCTTTACAAAGATCTGCATAAATCAAATCAAGGTAATGTAAGAAAGCAAGTCTAGAAATCTTGTTAGGTTTTTGAACTATTTATTCGGAGGAAGTATGAAGCTTAGTGTAAAACCTGAGCAACAACGTAATAAATCCAGATAAAGAATGACAAAAACTTTGAAATTCAATTCTGGAGGTTTTTGAGCAAATGAACAGAATCTGGTTTGAGCTATGAAAGCAAAAATTGAGAGAGTATTTTTCTTGAATGATTTCTATTGAAATTCATTGATTAAAAAAGATGGCATACTACCAATACATATACCAGCCATAAGCTAGCCAGCTTTGACAAGCTTCATTTACTATTTTTAGGCTTCATTGCAACTTGCACAACTTGCACATTGCAACTTGCAAATCACAACTTGCACAATTAGGTAAGCTGATCTATCAATCTTATCAACACCCAATTACATTAAATACACTAACTACTTAGTTCTAGTTTAACTAAGTTACAAAATATTACTTAAAGTAACAAAATGAAACCGAAATTGAACAGTAGCATCAACTTCAGTAGCTGCATGTACTTTATAAGGAAATACTACAGTAGCTTGATCTTCATACTTTATCCACATAACTTGGATTTTATGTACTTCATCCGCATAACTTATGTGGCATTGTCTGCTCCTTAGCTGCTTCTTGTGCTGCATGCAGGTCAACTTCAACACTCCTCTTTGTCTTTCATACTGCATTGTGCTTGTCTAGAAACACCCATTTAACTCCAATGACAGGTCTTGGAACTAGTTCCCAAGTCTGATTCTTATGGATCATGCTCATTTCATCCAGCATGGCCTGCTTCCATTCCTGTTGTGCTTCAGATTCTTCAAAGCAACTTGGTTCAACTACAGCCACTTGAGCTCTTTCATATATCTCAACCAATGGTCTTGTGCCTCTGGCTGGTTCATCATCAATGTCCATTTCAGGACCATTTTGATCAGCTTTAGTCTGATCTGTGACAAAATTTTCAGAAACTTCATCTCTGATGCTACAATCAGATTTATTAGAATCTCGAGTTCTTTCCTGAGACTTATTAACTTCAACAGTTTCCCAAGCTTTAGGCTTCTTGGTCTTATTTTCCAGCTCTTGTTGTGCTTCTTTCTTTGCAGCTTCTGTTAAAGTCAACTGGTCTTTGAGATTCTTCAACTCTTCTTGTGCTTGCCTCAATTGAGATTCTAAATTCGCAATATGAGTTCCAAGCTTCTTTTGGTTCAATAGATCAGATTGTGGAGTACCTCTTGGTGAACGACGATCTCCAAGCTTAGGACTACGATCAGTAATGGATCGATGATGCAAAGGGTCTGAATCAAAACTCGATAGCCTAACCTGATACGTCCTTCGAGGAGATTGCCTTTGTGGCATGTCCACAACAAAGCTTTTGTCAGCCATGGTTACTGACATGAGCTTGGATCCATTTGAATCACTAATTAGGCATTCTTTGCCTTTGAATACTACTGAATATCCTTTTTCAAGCAGTTGAGCAATGCTAAGTAGGTTTTTATCAATATCATGCACAAACAAGACATTTGTAACAAGTTTGGTACCTGTAAGAGTGTCTATCAGCACATCTCCTATGCCTTCAGCTTTGATGAAGTGTCCATTTCCAACCTTCACCCTTGTTTTGGAGCTTCTGTCAATTGACTTGAAAATAGCAGCATTAGGGGTCATGTGGTTTGTGAAACCAATGTCAATTAACCATCCTTTTGTGGCTTTTCTTTTGGTAGATGAGCAAGAGACAGCAAAGACTCGTTCTTCTTGATCACTTTCTTCTTCTGCCACTTGAGCTTTAGCTCTTGGCTGTTGAGTTTGATTTGGCCTTTGTTTGCCTTTGTTTCTGTAGACTTTTTCAGCATGGCCCATCCTGTTGTGGAATTTGCACTGCACGTCAAATCTGAACCAACATACTTTACCCGGATGACTTACCCTTTTGCAGTGTGGGCAAGGTGGATATCTTTTTTCACCATTTGTTCTAGGCTTGTCTTTCCAGGTTTTCTTCCCCTTGTAGGAAGAGGAGTTTGTGGCTGGTCTGCTTTTGGCTTGGAAGGCACCTTCTTGATGCTCCTCCAGTCTGTTGGTTCTCCTTTGCTCTTGAGCATAAAGGGCATTGTCAGCTCTGTTAATGAGATGCTGGTCAGATCTCTTGAGTCTTCAAGGGATGATATTTTTGCCTCATACCTTTCAGGTAAGGTTGAGATCACCTTCTCCACAATTCTTGCTTCACTAAATTGTTCTCCAAGTAGCCTTATGCTGTTTACTACAGCCATGATTCTGTTTGAGTATTGCTTCACTATTTCTTCTTCCTTCGTCTTCAAGTTTTCAAAGTCCCTTCTTAAATTCAATAGCTGTTGTTGCCTTGTTCTTTCAGTCCCTTGGAACTCCTCCTTCAGCTTATCCCAGGCTTGCTTTGGTGACTTACAAGCCATGATTCTTGTGAAAATCACATCAGACACACTGTTCTGGATGCAATACATGGCTTTGTGCCTTTTGGTTCTTTCATCAGAATGTTGTCTTATTTGAGCCACTGTTAGATTGGCCCTAAGAAGTGCTAGTTCAACATCTGAGTTGACAACCTCCCACAAATCGAATGCTTACAGGTAAGTCTTCATTTTTACTACCCATATGTGGTAGCCTTCTCTATTGAAGACTGGTGGTGGCACTGGTGAGAATCCTAATGAAGACATGGTTTTAAGGATTGAAATATGACAGGTCCACTAAGAATTTGGCTCTAGATACCAATTCTTGGGTTTTTGAACAATTTATCCGGAGGAAGTATGAAGCTCAGTGTAAAACTTGAGCAACAACGTAATAAATCCGAATAAAGAATGACAAAAACTTTGAAATTCAAGTCTAGCGATTTTTGAGCAAACGAACAGAATCTGGTTTGAACTATGAAAGCAAAAATTGAGAGAGTATTTTTCTTGAATGATTTCTATTGAAATTCATTGATTAAAAAAGATGGCATACTATCAATACATATACCAGTCATAAGCTAGTCAGCTTTGACAGGTTTCACTTACTATTTTTAGGCTTCATTGCAACTTGCACAACTTGCACATTACAATTTGCAAATCACAACTTGCACAATTAGGTAAGCTGATCTATCAATCTTATCAGCACCTAATTACATTAAATACACTACCTACTTAGTTCTAATTTAACTAAGTTACAAAATATCACTTAAAGTAACAAAATGAAACCGAAATTGAACAGTAGCATCAACTTCAGTAGCTGCATGTACTTTATCCGGAAATACTATAGCAGCTTGATCTTCATACTTCATCCACATAACTTGGACTGTATGTACTTCATCTGCATAACTTATATGGCATTGTCTGCTCCTTGGCTGCTTCATGTGCTGCATGCAGGCCAACTTCAACAAATCTATTAACTTCAACAGTAACTAGAAACCCATAAATTTATTAAAAATTAAAAAAAATTGTAAAAACCATAAAAAAAATTGTAAAATTTTATAAAAATCATAAAAAAAATTTATAACTCTTATTGATTTTTACTTTTTTATATTTTTTTTTCAATATTTCTATATATTCAAGTGTTTGAAAATGTAAATTTACAAACTTTCGATCCTTTTTTTTTCTAAGCCAAAATAAAATTTTATTAATAAAAGGATAGTAAGTAAGAGCCCTAAAGTCAGCAAATTCCTCAATCCTTTTGTCTCTTATTGTGCCTCTCCAATTATTTATCAACACGTGTATTATATAATTATACAACAATTGAACAAAAATTCCATTTATTTTTTGCTTGGGTCTAAAAAGAAATTTCCTTCCTATCTCCAAAGTCAAACCTATCGATCTCTTCCATTGCTGTACAACTTTCAAAGCAATTACTGACTATAATTTTGTTAACTTATGTGTTGATGTGAGATGTAAAATAAAATAATGTTAAATTACTGGAAATTTCGGATAGACTGTTATCAATTAAATACATTGTGGAAATTTGGAAGAAACTTCTTTGTGCTTCATGTACGTGCACAATATTTTTGTTTTAGCTAAGCTTAGTCTATATATTTGGAGTTGCAAGCAATGGTTGGTACCATCGCAACCATGGAAAGTGTTGCAATTACCTTATTCCCATTTCTTCTTGTCATTGTAGCTATCTGTTTTAGCTTTTGTGATGCCAATTCCAATGTGCTTTGCATTGAAAGTGAGAGAAATGCCCTTCTGAAGTTCAAGAATGATCTCGTTGACCCTTCAAACAGGTTGTCTTCTTGGGTCGAAGGTGGGGATTGTTGTAAATGGCTCGGTGTCGTGTGCCATAACTCAACGGGCCATATCAACCAACTGCACTTGGCTGCTCCTCTTCCAGTTCCCCATTTTGATGCACCAGTTGCTGAATGGGAAGCTTACCATCGATCAAAGAACAATTCCCCGCTAAGAGGGAAAATAATTTCTTCATTGCTGGAGTTGAAGCATCTCAGTTCCCTGGACTTGAGCAATAACAATTTTCGTAGCAACATCCCGAAATTTTTGGGTATGCTGCGAAGTTTAACATATCTTAACCTCTCTCATGCACAATTCCAGGGTGGAATTCCTCATAACCTTGGGAATCTCTCAAAGTTGCAGTATCTTGATCTTGGAGGTAATTATCTCAAACCAAAAAGTCTTCAATGGGTTTCTGGACTTTCTTTCTTGCAGTACCTGGATTTGAGTTATGCGGATCTTCGTAAAGCAACTGATTGGCTACAGGCAACATTCCAACATCCTTCATTGTTAGAGTTGCACTTGTCAGCTTGCAGTTTGGAAGATGATCCATCTCCGATCAATGTCAATTCTACAAAATCACTTGTTGTTCTTGATCTTTCTGAGAACAACTTTTCTTCAGTACCTATGTCCATATTTGGTCTTCATGGTCTTCTGTCCATTGATCTTAGTAGCAATTCTTTGGAAGGCCCAATTTCGGATTACTTTAGGAACATCTCATTTCTTGAAGTTCTTGATCTTAGTGGGAACTTACTCAGTTCATTCACACCCAACTCTTTGTTTAGTTTAAATCATCTTCAATTCCTTAATCTTTCGAGCAATGAAATTGATCAAGACGTATCAGAAATCCTTCTGAGTCTGTCTAGATGTTGTTTGGATTGCTTAGAGTCATTGGATATGTCACATAACCATCTTTTTGGCCATTTAATTGATCAACTTGGGCACTTTAAAAACCTAGCTCACTTGTCGCTTGCTGCAAACAATATTTCTGGTCCCATTCCATTGTCCATAGGGGAGTTATCATCTTTGAAGTTCTTTGATGTTTCAGAAAATCAATTAAATGGTACTTTCCCGGACTGTTTTGGACAACTGGAAAGTTTGGAAACTCTAAATTTGGGATGTAACCTATTGGAAGGAGTTGTATCAGAAACCCATTTTTCTAATATCAAGAGATTAACAACTCTAGAGGCGTCACAAAACAGGCTCAGATTTCAACCAAACTCAAGCTGGATTCTGCCGTTTCAATGTCGAATTATCAAATTGGGCCAATGGCATCTTGGCCCGAAGTTTCCCCGATGGTTAAAATTCCAAAAGAATTTATCTGTTTTAGATATGTCCAATGCAGGAATTTCGGATATCTTGCCCACTTGGTTTTTGAACTTGTCCACTCAATTTGAATATTTAAATCTTTCATATAATCAACTTAAGGGAGGGATTTCACATTTGAACGTGAGAGAATTTGTTGACTTGAGATCAAACCGATTCACAGGCCCATTGCCAAGAGTATTCCCAACTTTACAATATTTAATGTTGTCAAATAATTCATTTTCAGGTCCACTTTTTAAATTAGTTTGTAATCCATTAAGAAAGGGGCCGATGGAATGTCTTGCCATTAAAGGAAATCTTCTCTCTGGAGAAATCCTAGATTGCTGGAATCATTGGCGAGGTTTGGATTACTTAAATTTGGAAAACAACAATTTGACCGGGAAAATCCCACCTTCTTTGGGACATTTGAATCTTTCCGTGCTAAACCTTCGTAACAATGACATGTTTGGAGAATTACCATCTACGTTGCAACTTTCTACGAGTTTGATTATGCTTGATCTCAGTGACAATCATTTCAGTGGGAGTGTACCAACATGGATTGGGGACAAACTCTCAAAACTTGAGATTCTAAGCCTTCGATCGAATAACTTTGAGGGACACATTCCTCAAAAAATTTGTCAACTTCAATCTCTTCGGATCTTGGACCTTGGCAATAACAACATTTCAGGATCTATTCCAAAATGTTTTAGTAATTTGAGTGCAATGGCTAACAAAAGCAACCAAAATAGCTATATGTTTCAGTGGTCGATTACGCGCACTAATTTGTTTTGTATGAGAATTTTATTAGGGCTGAAAGGACGAGTGGATGAATACAGTACCACACTAGGACTTGTTACGAGCATGTGTCTTTCAACTAATAGACTCATAGAAGCAATCCCAAAAGAACTTGGAAGTCTTGTTGAGCTACAGTCATTGAATCTATCAGGGAATCTCCTAATAGGAAATAGACCAAACGAAATTGGCAACATAGAATTGGAATCTCTTGATTTGTCGATGAATCAATTGAATGGTGAAATCCCTTCAAGTTTTTCCAATTTGAATTTCTTAAATCACTTCAATGTCTCCTACAACAACTTGACAGGACAAATCCCAACAAGCACTCAGCTTCAAAGCTTTGGAAACTTTTCTTACATGGGCAATCATCTTTACGGACCTCCTCTCACTAAAAACCGCAGCACATATCGTACTCCAACTAATGTTGCAAATAATGGAAGCAGAAGTTAAGGAAGTAACGTGAATTGGCTTTATGTCAGCATAGTTCTTGGCTTTGTAATGGGATTTTCGAGTGTAGTGGCTCCCTTGTTTTATATCAGGTCTTGGAGGCATGAATACTATCGAAAGTTAGACCATATTGGTCGAAAGCTATATATGTCTTTGGGCTACTATGGGTAGGTAGATTGATGGAAAAACAACATATAGTTAAATTTTGTTTGTGTTTGTACTTGATTATATAAGATTCGAAATGTCAGATCTATTAAATGCCACATTTTAAAAGGGATTACATGAATTAATTAATCTAAACTTCGAGTTTGGATTTAATACTCGCACCTTATTCATGTTTTCCCTTTTGCAAAAAATAAATGGCATTTCAAGCTTGTATGATTTTTCGACATGTATGCTTGTGTTTAATTCTATGTCAACAATGAAAATGTTGCTGGGTTAAAGAGTGCAATAACGATTATGAGCAAGATTTGATTAAGTTCGAAAAATAAAACGAATACGACATTTATTCCTATAGAAATGGAACAACATTTGACGCTGCAAGAGAAGGGGGACAACTTCATTCAACTTTATTTCGGGATAATTGCATGCTTTCCTCCTTTTCTTTATCAAAATTTCTAATGTAATACTTTTATAATGTCCAAAATTTTTATAAGATATTACATTAAATAATTGAACCAAACTTCAAATTTAAATTTAAGTTATATTTACAAGAGTGTAATAAGGTATTTTTTTTATATAATATTAGAGGTAAGGGATGGAGTTAATATGATATGAACTTATACTAAATGAATGTTTGACAATAACTTTGATCATCACTCCATTTAAATCAAGATAAAATTGAAATAGAATGTTGCTACTTAATAATAAACCTCAATAACATATTTAATAATATTTTATTTTTAGAGTTGATTGTAGCTTTGTGATGAATTTGATCTCTCTTTCTTCTTCTTTCATCCTTTGAACATTGCCCTTCTTTTTGTTTTCTTCCTATATACATGCATTGCACAGTGACAGAAAATTACCTTCAAAAAACCCCATCAATCATAAGCCAACAACTATTAAATTTATTATTGACAAATTATGTGAAGTATAATCAACTCAACTATTAAACTAATTGACAATTTCAAGTCTTTTAAGCAATCAAATGCGACAAATACTAGTCAATTGAACCAAAAAAGCAAAAGATTAAAAGAAAGAAAAAAGGAAAAATAAACTCAACTTCAAAATGATGAGTTTTATTAATGAAAATGCTATTTTAATATATTAAATATGGTCTTTCTTCTTTGCTTACTGTATATAATGAACAAAATATTAGCAAGTAAACAGAGCATGACGAGGGAGTGAGACTTTATTTTTTTTAATATATAAATATTAACCACAATTCACAATATAAACTTTTTTTTAAATATAGACTGAACATTTCAATGCAAGGAAACATTCAATGGACTATAAAATAATTCTTGTGGAAAATTCAAATTTGGAAATTTGGGGTCTTGGAAGAAAGTTCTTTCGTTGGGTCTGAGGACAATATTTTGTTGTTTTAGTTTACTTTATATATTCTTTCATTATATTTTTTTATATGAAATTAAAAACTACTTATAACCCCTTCTCAACTCTTAAAATACAAAAAAATATCACATCTACGATGAAAAGTTTGAAGCCTAATTTACTCTACATAAAAGAGTAAAGATCAAATTGACTTAAAACATAAAAATCGAGGATTAAATTTGTTATTATGTCTTATATATAGAACATTAAAATAAACATTTAACATCTCAATTTTAACAAAGGCTCATTCATCTATTGTACCTAGATCGATTTGCCCATTTTCGTAAAAGGCTCAAAATGTAATCCTAAATTTAATTGAGCAATTGCTAAAATACTTTTACCTATACTCTTATGAGTCTAGTACTAATTTTATTTTAAAATGCTGTCATTTTTATTTTTGTTTTTGTTTTGCCTAAAATCTGGCTTTTCTATCATGCCCATCACTAGGGGGAAAAAAAAGAAATTTACTAAATGAAAGGCCAGCATGATTTTTTGAATTCCTCACAAAATTTTATAGAAACACATAAATTTAACAAGATATGTTAGATTTGTAAATTGTTGAAGTTAATCAATCAGCTAGACAAAAGTTAGTAAAAATTGATTCAAAAATAAATAAATAAATAACTACTTTCGAAATTTTGTATTCTGTTTT
The DNA here is from genome assembly GCF_007990345.1 of Gossypium hirsutum. Taxonomy (NCBI): domain Eukaryota; kingdom Viridiplantae; phylum Streptophyta; class Magnoliopsida; order Malvales; family Malvaceae; genus Gossypium; species Gossypium hirsutum. Next base: position 116,341,944 of record NC_053434.1, read on the forward strand.
TTTTATTGCTTCGTGTATCCAAAAAAATACATTTCAAATTTGGCTTTTATAGCTGATTATACATATTTTTCTTTTGTTTCTGCCATCTACTGTTTAATTTGCTACTGTTTCTTTCTACTGTTCTTGTGTTTCCTTTTTACAAGTGGAGGTGGAGTCAATGGTGTGGAGAGAATGGCACCCTTGTCATTTTGGTGAAATGACAGTAGGGGCGCGTCAGGTCTTGGGACGAAGGGCCTAGGATGGCGTGCCTGCGAGGGGAGGAGCAGCGCCAGAAACCTTAAGGTTTCTGAAAGTTTTTAGATAGTGGTTCTTAGGGTTTTTGGGCTGTTGGGCTTGTAATTTGGGTAGTGAGTTTTGTTTATATTCGAGCTTGTAATTTGGGCTGGCATATTTTGTAATTGGACTTTTTATTTATTTAATTTTATTTATTTTTTCATTTGGTTTCTGTTTGGGCCGGACAAAATTGGCCCTTACATTTTATAATTACAGAAAAGGAATGAGATTACTTTGAAATTAAACCTAAGCTCTCTTACTTAAAACATAATACTCTTGCCATTAAGTTAAAAGATTATTGACAATTAAGTTAAAAATATCTATATAATATATATTTTTACTTTTTTGAATCATCAATTATATATATTATAATAAATTTATCTTTAAATTTTTCTATAATTAAATTATAAATCATATGCATAATATTACAAATATATTATCTTTTAAAAACTTAAATATATTTTTTAAGTTGTTTATATATGTTAAAAATTATTTCATTAATAATTTTAATTAATATGTTGTTATTTAAATAATAATAATTTTCTAAAACACATGGATAACATGGGATAGAAAACTAATTACTTAAAAATAAAAAAATTCTAATAAAAAGAGTTTAAAAAAAATTTGAATTCAACCATGAGATGATCCTTCATATTTCTCCAACTCATATTTCATAGAAATAAGTAATATATAATAAAGTCGACAGAAAGAATTTTATATAAGTTTTATATATAAAATTGGGAGGTCACTCTCAAAATTTTCTTTTTCTCCCTGAACAAGTCTTCTTCTTATGTTTTATGTTTGAAATCAACAGTTTGTGTCAGACGACGTCATTGCTTATTGATTCATGTTTGTTCTTATAGGGACTTTGATTAAAAAACTGAAAGTTTTATCTTATTCTAGAAATATTTGAATAAAAAAATCCTCCCATTTTCTTCCTCTCCGCTTTATATAAATCACTTATTGATTATTAGGAAAAATGAGATCTCACGAAAACTAGGAGAAAGGCCGAACGCAATGGAAAGAATAGAATTAGATGAAGCAATGCTACAAGGGCAAGCAGAGATATGGCGTTACTTGTACAGTTTCGCAGATTCCATGGCTCTTAAGTGTGCCGTGGAGCTCCGCATAGCTGACATAATACACTCTAATGGTGGCCCCCTCACTTTGTCGCAAATAGCTTCATGCATTAATGGTGGCCTTACTTCACCTGACATCACCACCCTTGCTCGCATAATGAGATTGCTCATTCGCAGAAAGATTTTCACCGTCCACCATCCTTCAGACGGTGGAGATCTCTTGTACGACCTAACTCACTCATCGAGATGGCTTCTACATGATTCGGAGCAAACCCTGGTGCCCATGGTATTAATGGAGAACCATCCATTGCAGATGGCTCCTTGGCACTACTTCAGCCAATGCGTGAAAGAAGGTGGCTTTGCCTTCAAGAAAGCTCATGGGTGTGAGATATGGGATTTAGCATCAAGGAACCCTGATTTCAACAAGCTTTTTAATGATGGCTTGGCTTGTACATCCAAATTCCTCACTAGTGTAATCCTGTCAAGTTACAAACAAGGGTTGAGCTCCATTGGATCGTTGGTTGATGTCGGAGGTGGGACGGGAGGCTTAATATCAGAGATTGTCAAAAAACATCCACACATCAAAGGTATTAACTTTGATTTCCCGCATGTCGTCTCGACAGCACCAACGTACGATGGGGTCTCCCATATTGGTGGTGACTTGTTTCATGCTATTCCAAATGCTGATGCAGTCATTTTGAAGGTACTTACTTAAATCATGAATTTAAATTCGTTTTTCATGAAGTATAGCATCAAAAAATTTTTACAAACATTGTAACTGCGGAAACACTATTTATTGTTTTAATCTCTTGTAATTGTGAGAGTGAAAATACACTATTCAAAGTATAAAAATCAAAGTAGTCCAATTCTAGTAAAAATACCGTAGAGATTTTTGTATTATAAACTACATAATTTTTTTATCTTTGTACCTTTAAAAAGGGCTTTACATGAATATTACCCTCCACACGAATAAAATTAAACTTAGACCATAAAACAGTAAAAGATTTTTATAATAATTGAAATGATTTGTTAATCTTATAAGGTGAAGATAATTAAAATGGTCTATATTCTTTTTTGAACAATCTCATTATAGGTTCTAATTGTATCTGTTTTTGTTGTACAATGCTTAGAATTACTCATAGCCCCTTCCCACCCATAAATAGAAAGATAATGTGCTTCAATGTACTTAAACCTACGTCTTACTCACACAAGTTATTGTATGTTAATATAAATGGTTTGAATTGACCAAGAAAAAGGGCTTGAGATAGAGTCAACCCTTTATGTCATTTAGCTGGCTTTTTTAAAGAATTTTAAAAAATAAAATTTATAAAAATTGTTTAGAATCAAGCTTAAATTTTAAATAGATTTGTGAGTTAATATTTGAATTAATTTTTTAAATGGGAGAATATTTGATGTATTGTGATTACATGAATTTCATTAATAATACAATATATAATTATTAAATAAAATAAAAATAATAAAAGGTCTATAAATAAATACTAATAACTTTATTTAAATATAATTATAAATAAATGTTAAAACCCTAAGCTTAGAACTCAAGTGTTATTAGCATTTATTTATAATAATTATATTTAAATAAAATTATTATTTATAGGTATTTCTATTATTTTTATTTTATTTAATGATAAAATGTCATATTATTTATTAATGATGCATGAGACTCATACATTGATGGTACATTAAATATTATTTATTTTTTAAAATTCGTTAGTAAAAATAATAAAAAAATTTTAAGAACAAATTTATTAATCATATTTTATTAAATGAAAATAATATTTAATGAGTGGAATTAAATATATCAATTCAATAAACTATTAAGTTTCCTCATTAATTAAATATTCTACTATTAATTTGGAACATCATAAACTTATAAATAAATTAGGTGAATTTAATAGCTCATGATAAATTAATTAATTTTAAATTGATATCTCATATTAATTAATTGAACTTGTTGATTGATGATTAACTTCATAATTAATCATGTGGAAGAATCTAAAATAAAAGGTGCATAAAAATAATAATGCATGCATTAGCTATACATCTTTTAGTGTTTGTTGATTTGATCCTCACTTCCCTTTTTTAATATAAGTCTCACTTTCTTTATTTGATAGAAATTCATGATATGAATTCTATTGTAGGTTTACAACAATTATATTTTTATAACAACATGTTATTATAAGTATATAACAACCACCTCTCCATAACAAACAAAATCTTGACAGAAAAAACATGGTTGTTATAGAGAAGGTTGACCGTAGTATAGATATAAATATGTTTGGTTCAAACTGATGTTTAAACCAATTAATTTTTCAGACTGGAAAAACCTATTTGTATTGACTATCTTAATAAGGAAAAATGACTATAAAGGTCCCTATAATCGGAGTCAGATTGTATTTTTTCCTCTCTACTCACAAAATAGGTAATTTAGTCACTGTATATTAGATTAAAGAGAAAATTAGTTATTTTGTTAAAAAAGTTATCCATCTTTATTGCTAAAAATTGGTAATTGTATGTCAGCATCACGTACACATGGCACACAGCGTGTCATTGTCTGGTTATTCTGTCAATTACGTTAGTTTTTAACAGTACAAATAGATAAAAAATTTAACAAAGATGACTACTTTGCTCTTTGATCTAATATACAAAAAATAATTTACCTAGGGGTAAAATGCAATCATACCCTATCATATAGGATATAGCTAGGGGTCTGGTAGGGACTCTGAACCACCTAAAATGGAAAATTTTCTATTTAGGCCCTTCAATTTTTTTAAAAATTTTAAATTAGTAAAGATAAAATTATACTTTGACCCCTTAAAATGATAAAATTTTAATTTAATCCTTTAAAAATTATAAAAATATATGCTATTAAAATAATAAAATTATATTTTTTTATGGTCTGTGCTACTATAGGAGCTTTAATGATACTAGTGTGGTTACATTAAAAGATTATAAAGAAAGTATATCTAATGAGTTTAGAGTGAGGGATTATAAGTTTATAGGGACAAATTTCGATTACTTGAAAGATTTAAATAATGAAAATAATTTTGTTTAATAAAAAAAAGTAACCAGACATGACAGGAGGCCACAAGGTGAGGAAAGTTCCATAAAAAGGGAAAAATATAATTATAAGAAAATAACTAGATATTAATTTTTTGTATTTTTTTATTTGCAGTGGATATTGCATTGTTGGGGTGACGAGGATTGCATAAAAATATTAAGGAATTGTAGGAAAGCAATACCAAGAGAGAATGGAAAAGTGATAATTGTTGAAATAATTTTGAAAGAAGATGGAAGTGGAGTGTTTGATGAAATTGGATTTCTGCTGGACCTCGTAATGATTGCACATGCCAATGGTAAGGAGAGAACAGAGGCGGAATGGAAGAAAATCTTGGAAGGAGGAGGCTTTTCTCACTACAAAATCATTAACATTCCTGCATTGGCTTCCATCATTGAGGCCTATCCTGATGCTTAGTAGCTTTTTAGCATAATGCCAGTGGTGGGCATTTAATTTCCTAATTTATGAATCCTCCTTTATTTCATTCAGGTCTCAATAAATGCATTTGATTGTGTTATTCTCTCTTTTCTTATTCTCTGTATCTTGAATTTATAATTAAAATATAAACTCATGTATTGGCTTGATAGTTAAGATGATTACTGTCCTAAGTGTTGCCTGAGTACGAGTCGTGTTAGTTGTGTTATTGTTAGGACTTTGCCCTCCTCTTGTAATTGACAAAAAAAATTAAAGAAAATAGAAATTAAAGATTGTGTTTGTTTGATTGAAAATAGTTATAAAAAAAAATTATTTTGCTTGAAAAGCTTATATTTTTTAGTGTTTAAATGATTTCACATAAAACATTTTCTATTTTCTAAAAAAAATTTCAACATTTCTCACTTACATATAATAGGCAAAATACTCTTATAATCAATTTTAAGAAATTGATATATCTTCTCTCTGCATAGGTTATAGAAGAAAATAGGTTGTCAACCATCATATTTCATAATAGACACCTAATTTTGTACAAACTTGCTATTCCGACTTGGGTTTTAAAAGTATGTGAAGGGTCATAAAATGTTTTTTGAGCATGTTTATTTCGATTCTAAAACTAATTTTCTTTATCAATTTAATTTAAAATTGAATTAAGTTAGATTTAGTTAAATTTTTAAAAGCCGGGATGAATGTTTAAGGCCCAAATTAATTAGTTTTAATTTGTTTTTGAAGTGACAATAGCGGTTTGAGGTCAAAATCAATTTGCAACCTGTTTGCTTTTAAAAGTCTAATTCAAATTTTTAGCTCATCTTTTGTTCAGTTTGCAACTATATGGTTTCTGAACCCTAATTTCTGTATGGCTGCTAGTGTGAGCGCAAGAGGAAAAGCCAAAATTCTCAACCAATCTTGTTTTAACAGTACAATTAGTACAAACTTTTGATGGCTCCACCACTAGAATCTAAAATTTAAATTAAGTGATGATAATTATTACATTGATAATGAAAATACTATTAATAAATAAATAAATTTATATATTGATATTATATTTTTATATATATAGTACAATCTCACACATTTAATTTTTATTGATTATAATTTTTTAACATTATTAGTTATTATCATATTTAAAATAAAATCATTTTTAAATATAAAAATTAAATTTATTTAATTTAAAATTTTGGATTTTTATTATTTTAATTTATCCAATTATATTCAATAATTTTATAGATTTATAATTTTATTAATTAATATTATATTATGTATTTTTTAACTACAAGTTTTAAAAGTTATGACCAAATTAATTAATTCCACATTAATATATTATCATACTAATATTAATTTTTATTATTATCTCATTATAATACTAATAATTATTATTCTAATATCAGTTTAGTAATATAATTAACAATAAAAGGTGTTCTCATTGTTTCTTACTATGCAAATCTCTTAATCTTTGTTTTGTTGCATAATATATATGTTACAATTTATATGAAGTTTTAATAGCTATAAGCCTCGTATGTTAACAAATTAGATATTAAGACGGTGGGAGGATGCCTCTTATTTTGACTAAATTTTTATTTTGACTTTTCTTCTTCTAGTTAAACTCTATTTTTACTTTCCCACTTAAACTATGATTAATCTAGAGTTGTTGTAGTCATATATGCTACGAAGTTTCAACCTATAAACAAGCATTAGTTATTCTAGGTTTTACACAACAAAATATTTAGATTGAGAAAATTTTGTTCTTTGTTTTGAAGGGTTTTTCTTGTGGGGCTTCGTATTTTTCTTTTAATTCTCTCCATCTTTTGTACTCTCCTTTATTATAGTAAAATCTCCTTTTGCTCGTGGTTTTTTATCCTCTTTTGAGGAGTTTTTTCACGTAAAATTTGCGTATTCGATCTTTTCAATTCTTATTTTCTTCACTTTGTTTGTTGTTTAGACATGTTTATCCCCTACAAATTAGTATACGAGCTAGTTCAATTTCTACAGTCAACCCGTTCAGAGATGGCAACTTCAAGATTTGATATTGAGAAGTTTGATGGAATTGCAAATTTCAATTTATGGCAAGTTCGAATGATGACAATACTGGTTCAGAACGGTCTAAAAAAGGTCGTTATAAGGAAGAAGCTCACAGATATGGATCAGTCAGAATGGGATGAGCTCGATGAAAAGGCTCTATCCGCTATTCAATTATGCCTCATGAATAATGTATTATAAGAGGTTTTGATGGAGAAAACAATGTCTGCGTTAACTAGAAGCCTTATATATGATGAAATTCTGGCCAACAGGTTAGTATTAAACAACGTCTCTACATGTTTAAAATGGCCAAAGGTGAGTCCATTAGAACTCATATTAGTGAGTTTGTTACCCTTCTTAATAACTTAAAGAATCTTGAAGCAGAGATTTGTGATGAGGATAAAGCTATGTTGTGGTTATACTCTTTGCCCTCTTTTTATAAAACTTTTAGGGAAACTCTGATTTATGGGAGAGATTATCTCTCAATCGAGGATATGAAGGGGAATCTTCTGGGTAAGGATAAACTCGATAACGAGTTAGGCCTAAACAAAAAAGCAGACAGGCAAGCCTCGGTTCTAGTTGCAAGACGCAGACAACAAACCAAAAAGATATATCAAAACAGGTCTAAAGCAAGGTCCAAATCCAAAAATCGTGACAAATATTGTGGCTATTGTAAAAAGGTGGGCGACGTTAAGGCAGAATATTGGAAACTTCAAAATAAAATCAAAAGGGATGCCGAAAATGATGAAAAAGATAAGCAAAAAGCCAAAGTTGTTGATGCTAGTGTAGTCGAGAACAGAGGTGATGATTTCTTGTTGGTGTTAACGAGCGAAAGCTCCTATCTTACTTCCAAATAGGTCTTAGAATTAGGATGCTTCTACCATATGTGCCGCAACAGGGGCTGGTTTTCCACGTACAGTTTACTTGAAGGTGGAAATGTGTTGATGGGGAATAGCTCTTCATGTAAAATATCCAGAATCGAAATATTACAAATTAGGATACACAAAGAATTATTCAGACACTTTCAGATGTCAAGTATATTCTTGATTTAAAGAAAAATCTTATCTCATTTGGAATTTTGGATTCTAGCGGTTGCAAGATAGTCATTGAGTTAAATGGCTTAAAAGTTTCTCGTGGGGCTCTTGTTGTGATGAAAGGACAGAAAAAAATAACCTATACGTTCTGGAAGTTTCAACAATTACTGTTACGACTGCGATTATCGAAGAAAAGCCGAAATCGCCACCACATCATGATGAAAATTAACCTAACATCGCGACGACACAACGTGACTCTTTCTCCACCAATTTCGATTCAACCAAACTTTGGCACATGCGACAAAGTCATATGAGTAAGAAAGGTATGTCAGTCTTGTGCAATAGAGGTCTTCTCAAAGATACTGGAGTTGGTAAGTTAGATTTCTGCAAGCATTATGCTTTCAAGAAACAAACTCGAGTCAGTTTTCATTCAGCAATGCACAGAATAAAAAAACTCTAGATTATATTCATTTTGATTTATAAGGTCCTTTTTTTGACATCTCAAAAGGAGATGATAAATATTTCCTAACCTTTATTAATGACCACTCTAGAAAAGTTTAAGCTTATTTCTTGAAATAGAAAAGTGAAGTCTTCAGAATCTTCAAACAGTAGAAGACACTGTTAGAAAAACAAATCAGAAAATATGTGAAATAGTTGAGAATGGATACTGGTCTTGAGTTCTATTCGTTATAGTCTAATGATTTTTGCAAACATGAAAGAATTGAAAGACATCGAACCATTGTTGGAACTCCACAGCAGAATAGAGTTGCAGAAAGAATGAACAAAACCTTGCTAAAAAAGGCTTAATACATGCTTTCTAATGCAAGCTTAGGGAAGGAATTTTGGGCTGAAGCTGTAAACCTGACAAGTTATTTAGTAAATCGATTTCCTTATCGAGCATTGAACGGTAAAGTTCCAAAGGAGATATGGTTAGGTAATCCTCCCAATTATTCTAATCTTAGAATTTTCGATTGTCTTGCTTATGCTAAAGTTAGCTAGGGAAAGCTTGAGCCAAAGGTCGTTAAATGCATCTTTCTAGGATATTCTACTGGTACAAAAGGTTTTAAGTTATGGTGTTCGAAATCTGATAAAATAATTGTTAGCAGAAATGTTACTTTGATGAATCTGCCATGTTTTGATCAAAAAAGAGTTTTTTTTACTTTTAAAGACACAACAAATCAGAGTGTCTCAAGCAAGGTAAAGTAAAAATCCAAAATGGAGGACATCGTCCAAATGAGAAAATCCCAACATTGCAACTGTAACGCTCTAAACCCGGCCTAGACATTATGACCGAATCTGACGATGTCACATGGTATGGGTTTTGCAAACTAAGTCATCACAATAAAACTATTTCTGTTTATTAGTTTTTAACAAATTCAAAAATGTTTATTCAACTCTTAAGTTTCTGTATTTATTATCAAAACATTAATCCATTTCCCTAAAAATTATTTAGAGCGGAAGCTTACGAAAAATCGTGTTGTTTTAGTAATACAGTTCGTGATTTAGAAAGCCTTATTTTAGTAAACTGTCATTTTTAGAAAAAAAAACTTTTTGACAAAGCACGCATGAATCGAGCAACAAAACCAAAACCAACAGTTAAAAGTCCATGCAGTCCCAGAAAATACAAACTCTCAAATCTTAACACCAAACTTTAAATAAAACTGTAAACAAAATAAAACAGTTTACGACAAGTGGTCACTGACGAGTCCTCTGTTGCACCGATCCACCTAACTCTATGGATTACCTGTACAGAACAGACAGAAAATGGTTGAGTTTACATAAACTCAATGTGTAACCCAACAGAATTAAGTATGCTTACACAACCAAAAAATCAGAATCAGTCAGATATAGATTTGGGCCTAAGCCCATTACAGACACAGATGCATATTCGGGCCTAAGCCCATATCAGATACAGATATAGATGTGTAAAGTAGTATCAGAAATCAGATATCCTACCCTCATCCTCTACACACCGTCTCCAACCATCCTTACACACCATGTGGGGTTTAAAACACCCACCCAACCCTACATACTATGTTGTACTGATCCAAATAAGGCTGAAACACACTGTTCATCAGATCTATAAATGTAGCTGGAGCATTCATTAGACCAAAAGACATAACTAGAAACTCGTAGTTTCTATAACGAGTCCTAAATGCAGTCTTATGTACATCAGCTTCCTTAACCTTCAACTGATGATATCTAGATTGAAGATCAATCTTCAAAAACACAGAAGCCCCTCAAAATTGATCAAATAAGTCATCGATTCTCAAAAGCGGATACTTATTCCTCACAGTCAACTTGTTCAACTGTCGACAATCGATGCACATACTCATGGTTCCATCTTTCTTCTTCACAAACAGAACTGGTGCTCCCTACGGAGACATATTAGACCGGATGAAACCACAATCCAGAAGCTCTTACAGTTGAGCCTTAAGCTTAGTAAGCTCTTTCGGTGCCATACAGTATGGAGCGATGGACACCGAAGCCGTTCCAAGAAGAAGTTCAATTCTAATATCTGATAGGGGTCTGGCTGATTTGAACAATATTGAGGTGGAATCACAAGTAGCGGTAGGAAATGATTTGGGCTTAAATGAGATAGTTTTGCAGAGTCCAAATAATGTTGAGAGCTCAAAGCTCAATAGTCCAAATAATGCTGAGAGCCCAAAAATAAAGTATCACTCATTTATCAAGTGCAAAGGGACCAAGGGATTGATTTTCAGCAGACAAAATAGAAGAGGAAATTCAACGAGTTAGACAGAATAAAAGAATCAAGAAAGTGCTAAATAAGATGGTCAGATTTAAGCAAGAGATTCAGGATTCAGTGCTCACTTCAAAAGAGAAACAGAAGAGGGACAGGGGAGTAAGGAAATTGAAAGGAAAGGGGGATTCCAGTAGACGAAAGCATTGCAAATTTGTCGCTATTGGATTCAGACATTAGCAATAGAAGGAAATTTATTCTCAAAGAAGCAAAGAAAACGTGGGAGGTGGGGAAAAGGCTGGGTTTTAGTTGCAAGGTGATGAAGAGTTGGTCATCGAAGAGTTAATGAGGGTTGAAGGAAAGCAATAGGGAGATTTCAAAGGCTGAGGATTGGGGGTTTTGTGATTCTAGTGAGTGATTATTTTTTTGGTTTTAATTTCAATTATTCAATTAGATTGGAGACATGCGTATTGTAAAATAGAATGTTAGAGGGCTGGGTTCGAGGGCTAAAATTGAAGCTGTCAATAGACTTGCGAGAATACATAGGTTTAATGTTTGTTTTCTTTAAGAAACTAAGTTGGAATCCGTGTCAGCAGATTTAGTTAGAAAAATTTAAGGGGATGACTGTTTTGGATTTAAATTTGTTTTTGCTATTGATAGATCAAGAGGACTATTAACAAAATGGGATAAGGGGTGTTTTTTAGTCGTAGTCAAGTTTTGTGGGAAGGGGTTAATTGCAGTAGAGGGCAAATGGGTGCATGAGGGGAAGGAGGTAGTACTGATTAATGTTTATGCTCCCAACAACCATTCGGATTAAAAAATTCCATGGGGGGAGATATTACGATTGAGAAGTACATTTTGTAAAGCTTGGATAGTTGGAGGGGATTTCAATACGGTGAGAAATAGAAGTGAACGAATTAACTGTTCGGGTATTGAGAAGGGATCGAAGGAGTTTGGAGAGTTTATAGATAGATGTAAGTTGGTTGATCTGCCGCTAATGGGGAAAAAGTTCACTTGGATTGGTTCGGATAGTAAACATAGTAGACTTGACAGATTCTTAATAGAGGAAGATTGGCTGGTTCAGTTGAAGGATTTTCAATAGCATGGTTTTAATAGATGGATATCGGATTATATTCTAGTTTTGTTGGTAAACGATTCCTTCGACTAGGGGCCAAGACCATTGAAGTTTGTCAATGCTTGCCTTAAAAAAGAAGACTATAGGAATTTAATCGAAATGGAATGGTTGGGAATGGGGGGTTTAAAAGGGAACATGGCTGTTAAATTGCGTACACTGAAAGGAGTACTTAATAAGTGGAATGTTGAAGTAGGCAGTACTTTGGAAAAAAGAATTATGGAAAGTGAAGATAGAATTAAGGTGACTGATGAAGAAAGCGAACAAAGGAAATTGACAAAGTCAGAAATGGAAGAGTTAAAAAGTTGAACATGGAGCTTAGGGAAGCAATAAAATTCAAAGAATCTTTTTGGCGTAAAAAATCAAGAATGTCACGGTTAAAAGAAGGGGATGCAAACAATACCTTTTTCCACAGAGCTATAAAAATAAGAACAAAGAGAAAAATGGTGTATAGGTTAAAAATAGGGGGTCGGTGGTATAAAGAACCAAAGGAGATGAAAGAGGATTTATTCAATTTTTTCAATAACTATTTTGATGGCCCTACAAGAAGATGAAAAATGGACTTAGATCTGAATTTCAGAAAGCTTAATAAGAGATGGGTTTTGAAGTTGGAGGTTCCATTCTCGATGGAAGAAATCAAAGAGGCCGTTTGGAGTTGTGATGAATCAAAAACACCTAGTCCAAATGGCTTCAAATTTTTTTTTTTTTTAGAAATTGTTGGGAAACAGTGAAAATGGATTTGTTTGGTTTAATGACAGATTTCTTAATATCCGAAAAGTTAGAGAAGAGTATCAACTTGTCTTTTATAACCCTTATCCCGAATATGGAAAGCCCTAACGAAATTTTAGATTTTAGGCCAATCTGTATGGTGAGTTCTTTGTACAAAATAGTGGCCAAGGTGCTATCTCATAGGCTAAGAAAGATGGTCGGGGAGGTGGTGAGTGACACACAATGTGCGTTTATCAGAGGTAGACAGATTTTTGATGGAGTGTTAATACAAAGTAATTGATCCATTCGGTCAGAAAGAATGAGGGAAGTGAGGGTTTTTTGATATTTAAACTTGGTTTTTCTAAAGCTTATGATTGTGTCCGGTGGGATTTTCTAGAGTTGGTGTTATTCAAATGGGGCTTGGTGATAAATGGAGAGGCTGGATGATGGAATACATTTCTACGGTGCGTGCATCAGTTATCATTAATGGTTCGACGACTAGTGAATTCAGATTACGCAGGGGCCTTCTTCAGGAAGATTCACTTTCTCCATTCTTATTTATTAATCTTGTGACGGAGGTTCTTCATTTACATTTGTCAAAGCTGAGGAGTTGGGAATTATTGAAGGGTTTTAGAATGTTATTCCTGGAATGACTTTTTCTCATTTTCAATTCGCGGATGACACAATTTTATTCTTGAGAGCTAATGAAAATGAGGTGAGCAATGCTAAGTATATTTTAAGGTGTTTTGAGATCTTTTCGGGCCTTAACATTAATTTTAAAAAATCTTTTCGGTGTGAAAGAAGAAACCTTATTTAGGATGGCTGCTATTTGCAAATGTAAAATTGGGTCTTTACTTATCAATTATTTGGGGATTCCTTTAAGTGCGAACCCGAAGAGAATTGCCACATGGGATCCGATTATTGAAAAAGTCAGTAAGAAGTTATCGGGTTGGAAGAGTCAGACATTATCTTGGGTTGGGAAAGTTGTGCTTATAAATGTTGTTTTGTCCCTTTGCCGATATATTTCATGTCCTTATTCTCTGCTCTGGCGACTATTATAAAAAAGATTGATAAGATTAGGAGGAATTTCCTTTGGGGAAATAGGGAAAGGAAAAGAAGATGGCTAAGGTTTGTTGGAAAGTAGTATGTAAGCCAAAGAGTAAGGGTAGAGCGGGTGTGGTTAATCTAAGAATAAAAAACAAAGCCTTATTGGCTAAATGGAGTTGGAGATTTTGTTGAAAGCTGGACTGCAATGCAACATGGAGCCGGAAGCATGCTACTATCGAGACCAGCAGCTATCGAGCTCAGCTCATTTTGCTTGGTGTGCACGAATGGTTTTCAGACCAAATGAAGCAACAGATATTGCTGTTTTGTTTTGATGTAACTTAGTTCAGTTTAATTGTAACTAGTTTTAATAGTTAGTTGGATTAAGTTTGTGATTGGATTGATGATGTAAAAGCTGATATGTCAGCTTATTTTGTATTTGACTTAAGCTTGTATTAGTTTAGTTTAAGTGGGAGTAGTTATGTCATTAGGTATCTGTCAAATGAACCAAAATTTGTAGTTCTTTTATATATTCAAATCTTGAATGAAAAAAAAATGTTCAGTTACAAATTTGCTGAGTATTCACTTTTGATCAATTTTTGCTTTGCTTTGCTCTTTCTTTGCTTCGATTTTTCTTGCTTCAGTCTTGCAAACACAGAGTTGTAACTTTGTTTGATGTTTGCTGCTGCCATTGTTCCAACAAATGGTATCATGAGCCCGAGTCTTTGAGGGGCCTTTGTATGCAATCTGTTGTGTTCGAATCAAAACCAACAGCAAGTTCAAAATTTGGTAAGATTGAAGCACTTAAAATCAGTTTAACAGAATGAGTTTCACTCCACCACCTCCACCAGTGTTCACTGGAGAAAACTATCACATTTGGATAGTTAAAATGAAGACTTATCTCCAGGCACATGATCTTTGGAGTGTGATCGAGAATGATGCTGAACCACCTCCATTGAGAGCCAATCCCACCATTGCACAGATGAGGCAGCATGCTGATGAGCGAGCCAAGAAGCATAAGGCTATGGCCTGCTTGCAAAATGGAGTCTCTGATGTGATATTTACTCGCATCATGGCCTGTGACTCACCAAAGCAGGCTTGGGAGAAGCTGAAGGAGGAGTTCATGGGGACTGATAAGACAAGGCAACAGCAAGTGATCAACCTCAGGAGAGACTTTGAAAATTTGAGGATGAAGGAGTCTGAGACCATCAAGCAGTACTCAGACAGGATAATGGCCATTGTCAACAGCATTAGGCTCCTGGGAGTGGACTTCACAGAGAGCAGAGTTGTTGAAAAGGTTATTACAACTCTCCCTGAGAAATTTGAGTCTAAAATCTCTTCACTTGAGGACTCGAGGGACTTATCAGCCATTTCATTGTCTGAGCTGATAAACTCCCTGTATGCACTTGAGCAAAGGAGGGCAAATAGGCAGGAGGAGAATCCTGAAGCTGCTTTCCAGGCTAAAGCCAGTGAAGGCTCGAGTGTGACTGCAAAAGGCAAGAAGCCTTGGCACAATAGAAGGGTCAAGTCAGGAAGAGATGAAGCAAAAAGAGTGTTCCCACCATGTGTTCATTGCAAGAAGACAACACATTCAGAAAAGTATTGCTGGTTTAGGCCAGATATTCAGTGTAGAAAATGCAAGCAGTTTGGCCATGTGGAGAAGGTGTGCAAGGGCAAACCAAGGGAGGCTGCTCTGCAACAAGCTAGACCTGCTGAGGACATTCAAGCTCAGGAGGAGCAAGTGTTCACAGCAACTTGTTTTGTTGGCACAACCAAGGCCAGCAATGATTGGCTACTAGACAGTGGCTGCTCACATCATATGGCAGCAGATGAGAAGCTGTTCAAAGGCCTAGACAGAAGCTTCCACTCGAGGATTAGAATTGGAGATGGTAGGCTGATTGAGGCTAAAGGCAAGGGCAGTGTGTTGATTAGCACTGGTTCAGGTAACAAGCTGATCTCAGATGTGTTTTTTGTACCTGATTTAGACCAGAATTTGCTTAGTGTAGGCCAATTAGTTGAAAAGGGCTATACATTGGTTTTTAAGGATGGTTGCTGTATTGTTCAAGACATGAATGGTCTGGAGTTAGTCACAGTCTCTATGACTGATAGGTGCTTCATGCTGGATGTTAGCCAAATAGAAAGAAAGGCATACACCAGCCTTGTTGAAAGCACTGACTTGTGGCATAGGAGACTAGGCCATGCAAATTTTAGATCCATCGATCTGTTACATAGGCTGAATCTGGTTGATGACATTTCAAAAATTGAAGTTAGTGGGAATGTTTGTGAGGTTTGTCAGCTTGGTAAGCAGGCTAGACTGCCTTTTCCTGCTGACAGTGCTTGGAGAGCTCAAAACAAGCTTGAATTGGTGCACTCTGATGTTTGTGGCCCTATGAGAACACCTTCAATCAGTGAGAACAGGTACTTTGCCCTGTTTATAGATGATTTAACAAGGTTGTGCTGGGTCTACTTCTTGAAGCAAAAGTCAGAAGTGTTTGAAGCCTTCTGCAAATTCAAGGCTTATGCTGAAAATCAGTCAGGCTGCAAAATTAGAGCCTTGAGGACTGATAATGGCTCTGAATATGTGTCTGAGAAATTTCAGAAGCTTTGTGATAGTGCTGGGATTCACCATCAGCTCACAACAGTCTATACTCCTCAACAGAATGGAGTCTGTGAGAGAAAGAATAGGACTGTACTGAACATGGCCAGGTGCCTCTTGTTTCAAGGGAAGCTTCCAAGTCAGTTTTGGGCTGAGGCAGTCAACACCTCAGTGTATCTGCTCAACAGACTGCCAACTAGAGCAGTCAAGGATAAGACTCCTTTTGAGGCTTGGCATGGAGTCAAACCTGTGGTAACACACTTAAAAGTGTTTGGCTGTGTATGTTATGCACTTATTCCAGTAGAGAAAAGGACCAAGCTTGAGAGCAGAGCAACTCCAGGAATCTTTGTTGGCTACAGCAGCAACAAGAAGGGCTATAGAGTGTATGATCCTACAGCAAAGAAGATTTTAGTCAGCAGGGATGTAAAGTTTGATGAGGAAAAGGTGTGGAATTGGAATGGTGTTGAGGCTGACTTGTCTGAATTGGACCAGTTAGACTTGGTTGCTGAACCTGCAGAAGAAGGACTAAGTAATGATGCTGTCGATGATATACCAGTGAGGGGCACCAGAACTTTGGCTGATGTCTATCAGAGGTGCAATGTTGCTGTGATTGAGCCCTCAGACTTTGAGGAGGCTGCTAAGAACAGAAGCTGGATGAAAGCTATGGAAGCTGAGTTGGAAATGATCAACAAAAATCAGACTTGGGAGTTGGTGAGCAGACCAGAACACAAGAGGGTCATAGGAGTTAAATGGGTGTACCGGGCCAAGTACAATACTGATGGCTCACTGAACAAGCACAAGGCCAGGCTTGTGGTGAAGGGCTACAGTCAGCAGTATGGTGTTGACTACCTAGAAACTTTTGCTCCAGTGGCAAGACTGGATACAATTAAGCTGCTGTTTGCTATAGCAGCTCAGAAGCAATGGAGAGTTCATCAATTGGATGTCAAATCAGCATTCCTGAATGGTTTTCTCAAGGAGGAGATTTTCATCGAGCAACCTGAAGGTTTTGAAGTTGCTGGACATAAAGACAAAGTGTATAAGTTGAGAAAGGCCCTCTATGGCCTGAAACAGGCACCAAGGGCCTGGTATGACAGAGTTGATGCTTACCTGACCAAACTTGGATTTGCAAAGAGCCTTAGTGAGCCTACTTTATATGTTAAAAGGTCAGAACATGAAACCTTGCTGATTGTTTCCTTGTATGTGGATGATTTGCTTGTGACAGGGAGCAAAATTGAGGTCATTGATCAGTTCAAGGTCCAAATGCAGCAAGTGTTTGAGATGACAGATTTGGGGATCATGACTTACTTCCTTGGCATGGAAGTACACCAGTCTGATCGAGGTATCTTCATCAGCCAACATTCATTTGCTTTGAAGATCCTAGACAAATTTTGCATGCATAACTGTAAAGCAGTCAGCACACCTGTGGCTCAAGGAGAAAAGCTGACTAGCAGTGGTGATCAGCAGAGGGTTGATGAGAGGCACTATCGAAGCCTAGTTGGTTGTCTGTTGTATCTAACAGCAACCAGGCCAGACATCATGTTTGGTGTCAGCCTGTTATCAAGATTTATGCATTGCTGCAATGAGGCACATTTGAAGGCAGCAAAGAGGGTCCTTAGATACATCAAGGGCACTGCTAGTTTTGGTGTAATGTTTGAAAGTCGGAACCAACTGAAACTAGAAGGCTACTCTGATAGTGACTGGGCAGGATCTCTCGATGACATGAAGAGTACCTCTGGATACTTCTTCACACTTGGATCGGGCATGTTTTGCTGGAGTTCAAAGAAGCAACAAACTGTTGCTCAGTCCACAGCTGAAGCAGAGTACATTGCTGCAGCAGGAGCAGTCAATCAGGCCATTTGGCTAAGGAAGCTGCTTCATGATCTTAATGAAACTCAAGGTGAAGCAACTAAAATTTGGGTGGATAATCAGTCTGCAGTTGCAATAGCCAAGAACCCTGTGTTCCATGGTAAGACTAAGCATTTTAAAATCAAACTGCATTTTGTTAGAGAGGCTGAACAAGCAAAGGAAGTCAGCCTTGTGCATTGCAACTCAGGAGCACAATTGGCTGACATAATGACCAAGCCCTTAGGGGCTGCTCGATTTGAATCTTTGAGAAGTGAAATTGGAGTGTGTTGCATACAGTCCAAGGAGGAGTGTTGAAAGCTGGACTGCAATGCAACATGGAGCCGGAAGCATGCTACTATCGAGACCAGCAGCTATCGAGCTCAGCTCATTTTGCTTGGTGTGCACGAATGGTTTTCAGACCAAATGAAGCAACAGATATTGCTGTTTTGTTTTGATGTAACTTAGTTCAGTTTAATTGTAACTAGTTTTAATAGTTAGTTGGATTAAGTTTGTGATTGGATTGATGATGTAAAAGCTGATATGTCAGCTTATTTTGTATTTGACTTAAGCTTGTATTAGTTTAGTTTAAGTGGGAGTAGTTATGTCATTAGGTATCTGTCAAATGAACCAAAATTTGTAGTTCTTTTATATATTCAAATCTTGAATGAAAAAAAAAATGTTCAGTTACAAATTTGCTGAGTATTCACTTTTGATCAATTTTTGCTTTGCTTTGCTCTTTCTTTGCTTCGATTTTTCTTGCTTCAGTCTTGCAAACACAGAGTTGTAACTTTGTTTGATGTTTGCTGCTGCCATTGTTCCAACAGATTTGCGGTTGAAAAAGATGCGTTGTGGCGAAAGGTTATAACAGCTAAATATGGATCGGAAGTGCAAAGATGGCTATTTAAAACATCTCATTTAATAGACTTGTCATCCATATGGAGAGGTATAGTTGAGAATCCTAAAGATGCTGAAGTGACTAAATGGGTGGGGGAAGACTCTTTCTTTTAGAGAATTGGAAATGGAAAGACGACATTGTTTTGGTTAGACATTTGGTGTGGGGCTCGACCATAAAGACTGGTCTTTCCAAGACTTTTTCATCTTGCTAGATATAAGAAAAGTTCGGTAGCTGATTGTTTGAGTTTATCTGGGATGTGTAGAGATGATTGGAACGATTTCTTTATAAGAAAATTGTTGGGTAGGGAGGAGGTGATGTGTAGAGAATTGGCAGAGAGGGTGAGAGGTAAGGTGTTGGTTCCAGATATGGAGGATAAGTTGTGTTGGGTTAATGATAAAAATGAAGAGTTTTCAGTGAAAAAATGTTCTGAATTATTGATACTGCATAGAGAGATGGATATTAATTTTGCTTGCGAAAAATTACGGAAACTTAAGGTCCTTCCTAAAGTGCATAGCTTCCTGTGAATGTTAGCTATTGACAGAATTCCTTCTAAGGAATTTCTGGTCAAAAGAGGGGTGAACTTACAAAATTTTTCGGTAAGATGTCCTTGGTGCGAAAGAGAGCCGGAGAGTGCTTCACACTTGTTCTACAAATGCAGATATATTGTAAGTTTTTGGATTAAAATTTTTGATTGGTGGAAGGTGGTTTGGAAACTGGTTGATGATTTTGAGAACTTCTTTGCATTATGTAACAAAGTAAAATTGGCTGATATTAGGAAGAGTTTCTAGTTGATATCAATATCGGCAGCTTGTTGGACTGTTTGGCTTGCAAGAAATGGGTTGGTTTTCGAAAGCAAGAGGGTGTCTGTGGAAAATTTTATTTTTCAATCTAAGATGAGGGCTTTGTTGTGGATTCGATAGGTATTTAATGAAGTAAAGTTGCAGGAGAGTTTTTGGTGGATTTGCCCGAATAGATGTAGTTTTGATACTTGTGAATCCAAATCTACTGGTGCATTTTGGTGACCTCCTCCTCTTGGATGGTTAAAGTTTAATGTGAGTGGGGTTGCAAAAGAAGGCAAAGCTGGATGTAGTGGGATATTGAGAGATAAGGAGGGTGTTGCAAGAGCGGTGGTTCGGTGGCTGGTAACGATGCTGATGTGGCCGAGGCTGGTGCTGTTAAGGTGGCTCTAGAAGTATTTTTAACTATGAACTGGAAAATTTATGATTCTTTATTTATTGAACTTGCTTCTTTGGTGGTGTTTTCTTGGTGTGTCAACAAGGAAATGAGACCTTGGTCTCTTCAAGCGATTTTTGTAGGCATCGATAGAGATATGATAAAGGCTGGAAATGTTGTATTCTCGGTGGCAGATAAGAATAGAAACATAATGGCATCTTCCTTGGCAATTGCTGGCATTAATAGAGAGAAAATGTTTAAAGCTTGGAGGTGAGATTTTGTTTTGTTGCTCTATTGATGTTGAAATGTTGGTATGCGACTTTTTTATTTGCTGAAACTTTGTAATATTGTTGCTGTTCTGTTTGTCTTTTGACAACAGCACAGTTCGAATGCTGTAAAAAAAATTATAATTTTAGATTTTTTATTACAATTTATTTAATATTGTTTTATGCATGAAGAAATGATTAAGGGACCACGGCATCCATTTTGTTTGACTGAGTTTTATAACATTTCTTTAATTTAGTAATCGAAATTCATATTACATTTTGTGGAAAATTAAATGCAATTAATTAGAAATTTCACTTCATACCAAATTTTATGGAAATTTGGGGTTTTGAAATTTCCGACAGCCTATTATCAATTAAATGCATTTTGTTGGAAGAAACTTCCTTGCATTACTTTTTTGTCTTAGCCAAGCTTACTCTATATTTTTGGAGCTGTGAGCAATGGCAATTGCAACCATGACTACTCCTCTTCCTATTTCCTTATTCCCTTTTCTTCTTCTCATTCTCGCTATCTGTTTTACCATTTTTCATGCCAATTCCAACCTACTTTGCATTCAAAGTGAGAGAGAAGCCCTTTTGAAATTCAAGAATGATCTTATTGATCCTTCAAACAGGCTATCTTCATGGGTTGAAGGTGGGGATTGCTGTGAACGGATTGGTGTCGTCTGCCAAAACTCAACAGGCCACGTCCACCAACTGCACTTAGCTGCTCCTCTTTCAGCCCCAGATTTTAACGCACTACCAGCTGAATGGGAGCCTTACGAGCGGTCAAAACTACGAGGCAAAATAAATCCTTCACTGCTGGAGTTGAAGCATCTCAGTTCCCTGGACTTGAGCAATAACAATTTTAGCAGCATACAGATCCCGAACTTTTTCGGTTTTCTAGAGAGTTTAACATATCTTAACCTCTCTCGAGCACAATTTCAGGGAGCAATTCCTCATAATCGGAGGAATCTTTCAAAGTTGCAGTATCTTGATCTTTGAGGTAATGATCTCAAACTAAAAGTCTTCAATGGGTTTCTGGACTTTCTTCCTTGCAGTACCTTGATTTGAGTTATGCTGATCTTCGTAAAGCAACTGATTGGCTACAGGTAACATTCCAACATCCTTCATTGTTAGAGTTGCACTTGTCAGCTTGCAGTTTGGAAGATGATCCATCCCCGATCAGTGTCAATTCTACAATATCACTGGTTGTTCTTGATCTTTCTGAGAACAACTTTTCCTCAGTACCTATGTCCATATTTGGTCTTCATGGTCTTCTGTCCATTGATCTTAGTAGCAATTCTCTGGAAGGCCCAATTCCGGATTACTTTAGGAACATCTCATTTCTTGAAGTTCTTGATCTTAGTGGGAACTCACTCAATTCATCCACACCCAACTCTTTGTTTAGTTTAAATCATCTTCAATTCCTTAATCTTTCGAGCAATGAAATTTATCAAGGCGTATCAGAAATCCTTCTGAGTCTGTCTAGATGTTGTTTGGATTGCTTACAGTCATTGGATATGGCACATAACCATCTTTTTGGCCATTTAATTGATCCTCTTGGGCACTTTAAAAGCCTAGCTCACTTGTCGATAGCTTGCTGGAAACAATATTTCTGGCCCCATTCCATTGTCCATAGGGCAGTTATCATCTTTGAAGTTGTTTGATATTTCAGAAAATCAATTAAATGGTACTTTCCCTGGCTGTTTTGGATAACTGGAAAGTTTGGACACTCTAAATTTGGGATGTAACCTATTGGAAGGAGTTGTATCAGAAACCCATTTTTCTAATATCAAGAGATTAACAACTCTAGAGGCATCACAGCACAGGCTAAGATTTCAACCAAACTCAAGCTGGATTCTGCTGTTTCAATGTCGAATTATCAAATTGGGTCAATGGCATCTTGGCCCGAAGTTTCCCGATGGTTAAAATTCCAAAAGAATTATCTGTTTTAGATATCTCCGATGCAGGAATTTTGGATATCTTGCCCACTTGGTTTTTGAACTTGTCCACTCAATTTGAATATGTAAATCTTTCATATAATAAACTTACTGGAGGGATTTCCTATTTGAACGTGAGAGTATTTGTTGACTTGAGATCAAACCAATTCACAGGCCCATTGCCAAGAGTATTCCCAACTATACAATATTTACTTTTGTCAAATAATTCATTTTCAGGTCCACTTTTTGAATTAGTTTGTAATTCATTAAGAAAGGGGCCGATGGAATGTCTTGCCATTGAAGGAAATCTTCTCTCTGGAGAAATCCCAGATTGCTGGAATCATTGGCGACGTTTGGGTTACTTAGATTTGGAAAACAACAATTTGACCGGGAAAATCCCACCTTCTTTGGGACATTTGAATCCTTCCGTACTAAACCTTCGAAACAATGACATGTTTGGAGAATTACCATCTACGTTGCAACATTCTACGAGTTTGATTATGCTTGATCTCAGTGACAATCATTTCAGTGGGAGTGTACCAGCTTGGATTGGGGACAAACTCTCAAAACTTGAGATTCTAAGCCTTCGATCGAATAACTTTACCGGACACATTCCTCAAAAAATTTGTCAACTTCAATCTCTTCGGATCTTGGACCTTGACAATAACAACATTTCAGGATCTATTCCAAAATGTTTTAGTAATTTGAGTGCAATGGCTAACAAAAGCAACCAAAATAGCTATATGTTTCAGTGGTCGAGTACCAGTTATATGTTTCAGTGGTCGAGTACCAGTACTAATTTGTTTTGTATAAGAGCATTATTAGTGCTGAAAGGACGAGTGGATGAATACGGTACCACACTAGGACTTGTTATCAGCACGTATCTTTCAACTAATAGACTCATAGGAGAGATCCCAAAAGAACTGGGAAGTCTCGTTGAGCTACGGTCATTGAATCTATCAGGAAATCTCCTAATAGGAAATATACCGGACGAAATCGGCAACATGGAATTGGAATCTCTTGATTTGTCGATGAATCAATTAAATGGTGAAATCCCTTCAAGTTTCTCCAATTTAAATTTCTTGAATCACTTCAATGTCTCCTACAACAACTTGACAGGACAAATCCCAACAAGCACTCAGCTTCAAAGCTTTGGAAACTTTTCTTACATGGGCAATCATCTTTACGGACCTCCTCTCACTACAAACTGCAGCACAAACCGTACTCCAACTAATTTTGCAAATAGTGGAAGCCGAAGTGAAGGAAGTAACGTGAATTGGCTTTATGTCAGCATAGTTCTTGGCTTTGTAATGAGATTTTCGGGTGTAGTGGCCCCCTTGTCTTATATCAGGTCTTGGAGGCATGCATAATATCGAAAGTTGGACCATATATTGGTCGAAGTTAAGCTATATATGTACTATGGGTAGGTAGCTTGATGGGAACAAAACATGTGCTTTTGTAATTGATTTTATAGGATTCGGATGTCAGATCTATGAAATATTACATTTTAAAATAGAGTACATGAATCAATTAATCCAAACTTCGAGTTTAGATTTATTACTCAGCACGTGATTCATGGTTTCCCTTTTGCAAAAATAAATGGCATTTAAAGCTTGTATAACTTTTTGACATGTATGTTTGTGTTTAATTGTATGTCAATAATGAAAATGTTGCTGGGTTAAAGAGTGCAATAACGATTACGACATTTATTCCCATAGAGGGGAGCTTAATTACTAATTCGTACAGAAATTGAACAAAATTTGACGCTGCAAGAGAAGGGGGACAAATTCATTCGTTTCTGCAACAATGACTCCTTCAACTCTTTTATTCAACTTCATTTCGGGATAATGGCATGTTTTCCTCCATTACTTTGACATTTTTTCTAATGTAATACTTTTATAGTGTCCAAAATTTTTAAAAGAGATTACATTAAAGAATTGAACCCAACTTCAAATTTAAATTTAAGTTATATTTAAAAGAGTGTAATAAGGTATTTTTTTATATGATATTAGAGGTAAGGGAGAGAGGTAACATGATACGAACTCGTACTAAATGAATGTTTGACAATAACTTAAACCATCGCTCCATTAAAATTAAGATAAAATTGAAATACTTAATAATAAACCTCAATAACATATTTTTTAATTTTTTTAATTTTTTTAATTTCTTTTTTTTTTGAAGTTATAAATAATTATTACAATTTTAAAGAAAATTTTGGAATTTTTATCAAATTTTGAGTCTTATAATTTATTTAATTTATTAATTTTTTTACTTTTTTTTAATATGACAAATTTTATTTGGAAAAATAATAAATTTAACCATCAATGTTTTCATTTTTGTAAATTTGATGTTATTCTTTTTTTGAGTTAAATTTGACCATTAGCCTTTTAAAGAATCAAATCATTTTTTAATAGAAATGTTGACTAAAACATTAATTTTTAAATTTATATTGGCATGGCAACCTGCATAGCAATCCACACATACTTTACGCTACCAAGACACTATTTGTATTATATGTCACGTCGATAAATAACTTAAATTTCATAAAAATAAAAGAATTCAAAAAATATATAAATATTAATAAATATTAAAAAAATGAAATACATGTGGTACGAGAATAGTAGAGAAGGTCGCTTGGTTGAAAGTCGAAAACATTTAGATTCATCTTGCACAAAACACATGTACTTTTCGGAAAAATTTTATTACTATAAATATCACAAACCGACTTTGTTTTCAAAATTTTTAATTTTTGTTGTGACAGAAAAACGTTTTAAACTAGATTTTTTCCAACAATTGACATCAGAGCTAGATTACGTTATATTTATAGTATAAACAGAAATACGTTAATAGTTAGGTGACTATTTTTATAGTTTACGCTAATATAATATTATGTAAATGTCGGGACCATTTTTTTGGAAAAACGGGAATCGACTTAGATTTTGAAAAATGAAAACAAATAGAGGAGTCGCCACCAATCTTTTTTTGATGAGGTGTGATCGGGTCACCTCATAATAGTGGTTGTTTTTGTTGAAAAGTCAATTAAGGGGGTGTTGAAAAGTCAAAAATGGGAGGTGCAATTGGCACCGAAAGAAAAAGTGATAGGCAAGTTGTTTAAAGTTAAATGGGATAATTGCAATTTTGGTCTCTAATTTTTTAGGCCATTTGCAAGTTGGTCCCTGAACCTCAACTATAAATAGGCCTAATCATTTTTCATTTCAACCATCCCAACCAATCTTTCTCTCTTAGTTTTCTCTCTTCTCCCATTTGAGAATTCTTAAGGAATTCTATTTGTTTGTAATATTTTGGAGATAGTAAAGTTATCATTTGGTGTTAGTGCCCGAGGACGTAGGTATAATTTACCGAACCTCGTTAAAACTCTTGTGTTCTTTCTTGTCCTATTTTTCTTTCAATATTTGAAGGTATAATAGTAGTATTTAATTGTGCTATTAAATTACTATAGAAGGGATATTCTGACTAAGGAAAGACTTGGTATTTAAGAGATCCTTGTGATCCACCTCTCTTCCCTGGGAATTGAACTTTGTGTGATTTTTTAGTACAATAATTTACACACTTCCGACCCTATTGGAACAACAAGTGGTATCAAGAGCCGAAGGTTAATCATAGTATGCTCTGTGGTTCCAGTTTAAACTGATCTTCCACATCAGAAAAGATTTCCTTAGGTATATGGAAAGATTATGGAGAAAATGGTCGGTGTAGGAGCTTCAACATCGTCCATGTAGACAAGACTGACAATTACAAATGCAAGATTGGCCGTGGAGATCTTTGATGGCACGGGTCATTTTGGTATGTGGCAAAGTGAGGTTCTAGATGCCCTTTTTCAGCAAGGTCTAGACATTGCCATTGATGAAGAGAAACCAGATGATGTACAGGAGAAAGATTGGAAGGCGATCAATCGGTTGGCATGTGGCACAATTCGATCATGCCTTTCTCGAGAGCAGAGGTATGCTTTTTCAAAGGAGACTTCTGCAAATAAGTTTTGGGTGGCACTTGAAGAAAAATTTTTGAAGAAAAACTGTCAAAATAAGCTCCACTTGAAGAAAAGACTGTTTCGCTTCACTTACGTCCCAAGTACCACAATGAATTATCACATCACCAAATTTAATCAGTTAGTCACTGATTTGCTAAATACGGATGAGACATTCAAAGATGAAGATTTGGCTTTGATGCTGTTGGGGTCACTTCCTGAGGAGTTTGAGTTCCTAGAAACTACTCTACTTCATGACAGGAGTGATATATCTCTGAGCGAAGTCTGTGCGGCCTTATACAGTTATGAACAGAGAAAGAAGGACAAACAGAAAAACTCAATCAGAGATACAGAAGCTTTAGTAGTCCGAGGTCGTTCATACACTCGGAAGAAAACTCAAAAAGGGAGATCAAAGTCAAAGTCCAAACTCGGGAAAGATGAATGTACCTTTTGTCATGAGAAAGGCCACTGGAAGAAAAATTGTCCAAAGCTGAAGAATAAGGGAAAAGCTGTTGTAGATGCTTGTGTTGCAAAGTATGATACCAGTGACTCTGAACTATCACTGGTTGCTTCATCATTGTCGTTCCATTCAGATGAGTAGATATTGGATTCGGGTTGTACCTATCATATGTCCCCTAATCGGAAGTGGTTCTCTGATTTAGTAGAACTAAATGGAGGAGTTGTTTATATGGGCAATGACAATGCCTGTAAAACTGTTGGGATATGTTCAATCCAATTAAAGAATCAAGATGGATCAACCAGAGTTTTGACTGATGTTCGGTACGTGCCCAGTTTGAAGAAAAATCTCATCTCATTGGGAGCCTTGGAATCCAATGGTTCAGTTGTTACTATGAGAGATGGGATTTTGAAAGTGACATCTAGCGCACTTGTGATATTGAAGGGCATCAGGAAAAATAACTTGTATTACTACCGAGGTAGTACAGTTATTGGAGCAGTCGCTGCAGCTTCCGGTAACAAAGAATTAGACTCAATGCAGTTGTGGCATATGAAGTTGGGACATGCCAGCGAAAAATCCTTGCAAATTCTGGCAAAGCAAGGATTGTTGAAAGGTGCAAAGGCTTGCAAATTAAAATTTTGCGAGCATTATGTTCTGGGAAAGCAAAAGAGAGTGAAATTCGGTACTGCTATCCATAATACAAAAGGTATTTTGGAATATGTTCACTCAGATGTATGGGGGCCTTCTAAAACACCTTCGTTGGGAGGAAAACACTACTTTGTTACTTTTGTTGATGACTTTACCAGAAGAGTTTGGGTGTATACCATGAGAACTAAGGATGAAGTGCTTGGAGTTTTTCTTAAATGGAAAACTATGATCGAAAACCAGACTGGCAAGAAAATCAAGCGGCTTAGGACGGACAATGGAGGGGAATATAGAAGTGATCCATTCTTCGATGTGTGCCAAGAGTATGGTATTGTTCGACACTTTACAGTTAGGGATACACCACAGTAGAATGGAGTGGCAGAGCGTATGAATCGAACATTGCTGGAGAAAGTTTGATGTATGTAGTCTAATGTTGGGTTGGGCAAGCAATTTTGGGCTGAGGCTGTGACATATGCTGGCCATCTTGTTAATCGTTTGCCATCATCTGCATTAGAAAGAAAAACTCCTATGGAGGTATGGTCTGGAAAATCGGCTACAGATTATGATTCCTTACATGTGTTTGGATCCACTGCATATTACCATGTGAAGGAGTCAAAGTTAGATCCAAGGGCAAAGAAAGTTCTCTTTATGGGAATCACTTCTGGAGTGAAGGGATTTCGTCTTTGGTGCTTAAGCACAAAGAAAATGATCTGTAGTAGAGATGTTACCTTTGATGAATCTATCATATTGAAAAAGGTACCAGATGAAGATATTCAGACGAGAAATACTCCACAGCAGGTAGAGTGTACTCTAAAACAGGTGGAGTTTGAGCAGATGGGGATTTCCCCAATTAATAAGTCTAATTCTCCAGCCACAATAGAGAAATTAGAGGTTGAAGAGGTTCTCACCCAAGAACCGTTAAGTACACCAGAACCAATTGCAGTTGCAAGGCCACAGAGAGAAATTCGTAGACCTACTCGATTTACTGATATGGTGGCCTACGCCCTTCCCGTTGTTGATAATGATATTCCTATCACTTATAAAGAAGCAATGCAAAGCTTAGAAAGTGACAAATGGAAAAGCGCCATGGATAAAGAAATGCAGTCTCTCCAGAAGAACAATACTTGGGAGTTGGCGCAATTACCAAAAGGCAAAAAGGGCAATCGGATGCAAGTGGGTATTCGCAAAGAAAGATGGATCTCCTAGAAAGAAAGATGTTCGCTACAAGGCAAGATTGGTAGCTAAAGGCTACGCTCAGAAGGAGGAAATTGACTACAATGATGTATTTTCCCCTGTTGTGAAGCATTCCTCCATTAGAATTTTGTTAGCCTTGGTAGCACAGTTGAATTTGGAGCTAGCTCAACTTGATGTTAAGACGGCTTTCTTGCATGATGAGTTAGAAGAGGAGATCTATATGACTCAGCCCGAAGGATACAAAGATGCTGGTTGTAGAAATTGCGTTTGTAAGCTGAACAAATCGCTATATGGATTGAAGCAATCCCCGAGGTAGTGGTACAAGTGATTTGATAGCTTTATGAGAAGGCAGAGGTACACAAGAAGCAAATATGACAATTGTGTGTATTTGTAAAAGCTGCATGACGGATCTTTCATTTATCTACTCTTATATGTTGATGACATGTTAATCGCTTCGAAGAGCCAAAAGGAGATAGACAAGCTGAAGGCTCAGTTAAATCAAGAGTTTGAGATGAAAGATCTAGGTGAGGCCAAGAAGATTCTCGGCATGGAGATAAGTAGAGATAGACAGAGAGGCAAGCTTTGTTTGAATCAGAAGCAATGTCTGAAAAAAGTATTACAATGTTTTGGTGTAAATGAAAACACAAAACATGTAAGTACCCCACTTGTTTCTCATTTGAAACTTAGTGCTCAATTATCTCCAAAAATTGAAGAAGAAAGAGAATATATGGCAAAAGTCCCATATAATGCAGTTGGGAGTTTGATGTATGCGATGGTGTGTACGCGGCCTGACATTTCACAAGCTGTTGGAGTTGTGAGCAGGTATATGCATGATCCTGGAAAAGGACATTGGCAAGCTGTGAAATGGATTCTACGGTATCTTCGAAAAACCGTAGATGTTGGTTTAATTTTTGAACAGGATGAAGCACTTGGTCAGTTTGTAGTTGGATATGTTGATTCCGACTTTGCTGGTGATTTAGATAAAATTCGTTCAACTACGGGGTATCTGTTTACTCTTACGAAAGCCCAGTGAGTTGGAAGTCTACCTTACAGTCTACAGTAGCTGTGTCTACTACAGAGGCAGAATATATGGCAGTTACAGAAGCTATTAAGGAGGCTATTTGGCTTAATGGATTGTTGAAAGACTTGGGAGTTGTTCAAAGTCACATTAGTCTATATTGTAACAGTCAGAGTGCTATTCATTTAGCAAAAAATCAAGTCTATCATTCAAGAACCAAGCATATCGACGTAAGATATCACTTTGTGCGGGAAGTCTTTGAAAAAGGAAAAATTCTACTTCAGAAGATTCCGACAGCAGATAATCCCGCAGATATGATGACCACGGTGGTAACAACAATCAAGTTTAATCATTATTTGAACTTGATTAACATCCTGAGAATTTGAGTACCTTCAGGTATATGGCGCTCGAGAGCGCATATGGAGGCACTACAAAAGATAGCTTTATCGAATATGGGGAGTTGAAGGAAGTGTGTGAAGATGTGATTATCCTAATCAAATCTTCAAGGTGGAGATTGTTGAAAAGTCAAAAATGGGAGGTGTAATTGGCACCGAAAGAAAAAGTGATAGGCAAGTTGTTTAAAGTTGAATGGGATAATTGCAATTTTGGTCCTTAATTTTTTAGGCCATTTGCAAGTTGGTCCCTAAACCTCAACTATAAATAGGCCTAATCATTTTTCATTTCAACCATCCCAACCAATCTTTCTCTCTTAGTTTTCTCTCTTCTCCCATTTGAGAATTCTTAAGGAATTCTATTTGTTTGTAATATTTTGGAGATAGTAAAGTTATCATCTGGTGTTAGTGTCCGAGGACGTAGGTATAATTTACCGAACCTCGTTAAAACTCTTGTGTTCTTTCTTATCCTATTTTTCTTTCAATATTTAAGGGTATAATAGTAGTATTTAATTGTGCTATTAGATTACTAATATTTAGTTGTGGCCGTCCTCAGTCACCGGCCACAACGCACGATGGCCGAAAAAATAAAAAGGTACATTTTTTATTTTTTTTATTTTCTTTTTATATTTTATATAAATATCTATATGTATTTGCTGTTTTTTATTCAAAATAAAAATAAAAATAAAGGAAATACGCGTACATATATTCAAAGGAAAAAAATAAAGAGAAAAGGAAGCAAAAAAAAATCAAAACCTCCACGTGATGAATCTTTTTTTGATTAACTTCCTATGTTCTTCTTTCGGATCTGTTTTTTGTGTTTAAATCTATTTTTTGTATTGATGAAAAGTGGTCGAATCCTACAATGGTTTATATTTCATGCTGAATTGGGCTTAGACAAATACAAAATGTACTAATATCATACATAAACCTGACCCAATCCAATCAATTAACATCTCTAATAATATAGACTTAACATTAATTAATATCTAATAAAAACATAATTTGAAGTTACTCCTTGCAACTGAAAGGAATAAATAAAATTAAGCAAAACTTTTTTTTCTTTTTTCTTATCGAAGGTATATAAAGAAAGAAAATATTAGGGTAAAAGTATTATAAAGACTCTTATACTATGAGTCAGATTGCATTTTATCTCTTCTATTAAAAAAAGATAGCAAATTAATCATTGAACGTTATATCAAAGAGTAAATTGGTCATTTTTTAAAAAGTTCATCCATATATATTAAAAACTGGTCCTTGTACGTCAAGATAAAGTACACGTGGCATGTCATAAGTAATTGTCTTGTTATTTTGTTAGCTATGCCAATTTTTAATAGTTGAAATGGATGGAATTTTAAAAGAAATGACCAGTTTGATATTTAATCTAACATACTTAATTTACCCATTTTTAAAGTAAAATGGATAAAATGTAATCCGACTTCTAAAAAGAGCATACGTGGAATTTATCATATGCACATATTTTTATTAGGTTTTTTAAATAAAAAACTAAAGTGTTCTCGAATAATATAACTTATTTTAACTACAGAAAGATATTTTCATAATTTCTTTCATCAAATTGATAATCGATTTACTTGTGGCATAATTTATGAAAGTCAAGGTTACTTGGTAATTTGGGATAATGACCAAAAGCAAGAGAAAAGAAGAGCATCAAAATTCAAAAGCAAAGGTACCCACCCCCACCCCCACCCCCACCCCATGATTTCCCTTACTCGTTTCCCATTAAAAGTATTCTCCAACTTTCATTAAAAAAAAAAATACGAAAACCAGCTTCTTTGCATCACAGTAAGAATTATTACATGAATATTGTGCCAACTTCTTCAACTTTCACTAATTTTTCAGAATCCATTCCCGTTTATTTCGTTTCGCTAATTTGAGTTTCACATGAGTATTATAAGATATATTAAAAAAATAATTATATGAAAAATGTAATATTTGTTAAACTCTCAATCTCCTTGTGGAGTTCAAAAAATTTCAATGATGATGTATCAAATAATTAACATAAAACTATGTAAATATTAAAAAAATGTTAATGTATCCGTATTAAAATTTTTAATAAAAGAAAAAAAAAATTAAATATCAAATTGAAAATAATATGGGCAAACCTAAAACATGCTTAGGTTAGCCATTTACAAATATGGGTGTAGCCTTAGACAAAATGTTATACTTATATTTTGTGTTCGACTAGGCTTAAACAAATATAATGTATGCTAATATCATATGTAAGCTTAGCTTGGCTCATTAACACTTCTAATAATATAAACTTAGCAATAACCAATATCTAATTTAAAGCTTAATTTGAAGTTACACATTATTTATATATCTATATATAGAAGCGAATAGTGACACATTAATTGGAGCAGGAAGGAATAAATAAATTTAAGTAGGATTTAAATAAATACTTGTATTTATATTATTAAGATGTACATATTTTATAACATTTGTAATATTTTGAAGTTGAATGATCAAAACATAAACTTATTAGTAGTTTAGTGATCTTGGTTGTAGTTTACTCTTAACAAAATTGGAATCGAGAAGTAGTTGATGTTGGCTACTAAACACTGGCATGACATCTTGTGTTATAGTTCACAAATATTTCATATTTACGTGGCATTATTCTATCTTATATGTCACATTTTAAAAATTCAAAAAATCTAAAATATTTTTAAAATTAAAAAAATATATAAAAAAATTAGAAATTTAAAAATTTCCAAAAAATATAAAAAGATAAACTATTTAAATTTTAAAATAAAACTAGATAAAAATATTATTATAATTTACTTTAATTTTTTTTTTTAGTTTCCAAGATATCCATGGAAGCAAATTCAATAACTAATTCTCTACGCTCTGCAAACCAATTGAGGGTAATTTACTTTAATTATTATAATTTTATATTTTTTATTATAATTTATTTAATATTGTTTTATGCATGAAGAAATTATTAAGGGACCACGGCATCCAATTTAATTACATTTTGTGGAAAATTAAATGCAATTAATTAGAAATTTCCCTTCATACCAAATTTTGTGGACATTAAATGCATTTTGTGGAAATTTGGGGTTTTTGAAGAATTTTCATGCGGAAATTTGGGGTTTTGAAATTTCCAGCAGCCTATTATCAATTAAATGCATTTTGTTGGAAGAAACTTCCTTGCGCTTCATGTATTTTTGTGTTTTAGCTAAGCTTAGTCTATATATTTGGAGTTGTGAGCAATGGCAATAGCAACCATGACAACTCCTCTTCCAATTTCCTTTTTCCCTTTTCTTCTTCTCATTCCCGCTATCTGTTTTACCATTTGTCATGCCAATTCCAACCTACTTTGCATTCAAAGTGAGAGAGAAGCCCTTTTGAAATTCAAGAATGATCTTATTGATCCTTCAAACAGGCTATCTTCATGGGTTGAAGGTAGGGATTGCTGTGAGTGGATTGGTGTCTTCTGCCAAAACTCAACAGGCCACGTCCACCAACTGCACTTGGCTTCTCCTCTTTCAGCCCCAGATTTTGACACACCACCAGCTGAATGGGAAGCTTACTACAATTCCGTGCTAGGAGGCAAAGTAAATCCTTCACTGCTGGAGCTGAAGCATCTCAGTTCCCTGGACTTGAGCAATAACAATTTTAGCAGCATACAGATCCCGAAGTTTGTCGGTTTGCTGGAAAGTTTAACATATCTTAACCTCTCTCGAGCATGATTCCAGGGAGCAATTCCTCATAACCTGGGGAATCTT
Source organism: Gossypium hirsutum (assembly GCF_007990345.1). Classification (NCBI taxonomy): domain Eukaryota; kingdom Viridiplantae; phylum Streptophyta; class Magnoliopsida; order Malvales; family Malvaceae; genus Gossypium; species Gossypium hirsutum. Next base: position 116,375,591 of record NC_053434.1, read on the forward strand.
TCAAAGTTGCAGTATCTTGATCTTGGAGGTAATTATCTTGGTGATTTGGAACGGGTAACATTCAAACTTCCTTCTTTGTTAGAGTTGCACTTGTCAGGTTGTGGATTACATCCATCTTCGATCAGTGTTAATTCATCAAAATCACTGGTTATTCTTGATCTTTCTTGGAACCGCTTTTCTCCAGTACCTAAGTGGATATTTAGTCTTCATGGTCTTGTGTCCATTGATCTTAGATTCAATTATTTGGAAGGCCCAATTCCAGATTACTTTGGGAACTTCTCGTTTCTTGAAGTTCTTGATCTTAGTGGGAACTCATTCGATTCATCCATACCCAATTCGTTGTATAGTTTAAACCGTCTTCAGTTCCTTAGTGTTAGGGGTAACCAGTTACAAGGAACAATCTCGAGTGCCATTGGAAACTTGAGCTCTATTACTCACCTTGATCTTTCTTATAATTATATGTTGGAAGGAAGATTACCAACCTCTCTGGAATATCTGTGCAAATTGAAGGAGATGGATTTGTCATATAATAAAATTGAAGGTGGAATATCAGAAATCCTACAGAGTTTGTCTAGATGTTGTTTGGGTTCCTTAGAGTCATTGGATATGTCCAATAACCAACTTTATGGCCATTTAACTGATCAACTTGGACAATTTAAAAATCTATCTTACTTGTCCCTTGCTCAAAACAAAATTTCTGGTCCCATTCCATCATCCATAGAGGAGTTATCATCTTTGAAGTTTTTTGATGTTTCAGAAAATCAATTAAATGGTACTTTTCCTCTATCTTTTGGACAACTGGAAAGTTTGGAAACTCTGGATTTTATGAATAATCTATTGGAAGGAGTTGTATTAGAAACCCATTTTTCTAATCTCACAAGATTGACAACTCTGACAGCATCACACAATAGGCTTAGATTTGAACCAAACTCAAGTTGGATTCCCCCATTTCAGTGTGAAATTATTGAATTGGTTGACTGGCATCTTGGCCCAAAGTTTCCCCAGTGGTTAAAGTTCCAAAAGAAGTTGTTTGTGTTAGATATCTCTGATGCAGGAATTTCAGATGTCATGCCCACTTGGTTTTTGAACCTTCCAACTCAATTTGAATATTTAAATCTTTCCTTTAATCAACTTACTGGAGGGATTTCATATTTGAATGTGAGAGACATTGTTGACTTGAGATCAAACCAATTCAGAGGACCATTGCCAAGAGTATTCAAAAATTTACGACATTTAATTTTATCAAATAATTCATTTTCCGGATCTCTTTTTGAATTAGTTTGCAATTCATCAAGTGGGGAATTAATGGAAGTTCTTTACATTGATAAAAATCTTATCTTAGGAGAAATTCCAGATTGTTGGAATCATTGGCAGGATTTGGGGCTTTTAGATTTGGGAAGCAACAATTTGACCGGAAAAATACCACCTTCTTTAGGGCATATAAATCTTACAGTGCTAAACCTTCGAAACAATAGCATGTTCGGAGAATTGCCATCCATATTGCAAAATTCCAGTTTGACTATGCTTGATCTTAGTGAAAATCATTTCAATGGAAGTGTACCAGCATGGATTGGAGACAATTCCTCATTACTTAGGATTATAAGCCTTCGATCAAATAATTTTGACGGCCATATTCCTCATAAAATTTTTGATCTTCTAAATCTTCAGAATTTGGACCTTGCCCATAACAACATTTCAGGCACTATTCCAAAATGTTTTCGTAAATTGTATTCAATGGCCAACAGAAACAACCGGGAAAACTATATGTATGTATCAGAAGGTCTTTATTTGAGTGCATTATTAGTGTTGAAAGGACGACAGGATGAATACGGTGCCACACTAGGGCTTGTTACCAGCATAGACCTTTCAACTAATAGTCTTACGGGAGAGATCCCAAAAGAAATTGGACGCCTCGTTGAGCTACGATCATTAAATTTGTCAGGGAATCTCCTAACAGGAAATATTCCGGATAACATTGGCAACATGAAGTTGATGGAATCTCTTGATTTGTCGATGAATCGATTGAATGGTGAAATCCCTCTAAGTTTCTCCAATTTGAATTTCTTGAATCACTTCAATGTGTCCTACAACAACTTGACAGGACAAATCCCAACAAGCACTCAGCTTCAAAGCTTTGAAAACTATTCTTACATGGGCAATCATCTTTGTGGACCTCCTCTCACTAAAAACTGCAGCACAAAAGATTTTTCAACTGAAGTTGAAAATAATGGAAGTAGCGGTGAAGGAAGTAAAGTGAATGGGCTTTATGTCAGCATAGTTCTTGGCTTTGTAATGGGATTTTGGGGTGTAGTGGCTCCCTTGTTTTTCATTAGGCCTTGGAGGCATGCATACTATCGAAAGTTGGACCATATCGGTGCTAAACTGTATGTGTTTTGGGCTACTATGGATATGTAGTTTGATGGGGAAAAACCATGTATAATTGATGCATCCGAGCTAGGTGTGTTGCTACATGATCGTTTGGTGTTGAAAGTTTAGTTTTAGCATCTGTCCTTTTTTTGGACTTGTTTGTGTGCCAATAGGGCAGCCTGCTCACTTGTGTGAGTGGCTTTGTTATATGGAAAACACATAGAATGGAATGCTTTTTCCCATGCATCTTTTTCTCGAAAAATGTTGCAATTATGTCTTACATTGATATAAATGAGGATTGTGAATAGTATGTTCGGGTGTATGGCGTGAGCCTGTTGGCTCTGGTTTACTAGTACATTTCCTCTTTGTGTTCACTTTTATTTTGTGAGTTTCTCATTAATGAATTTCTTTTTCTCTCAAAAAAATTTAGTAATTTTAGACATGCATAAAAGTGTAAGCGTAAACTACACCCAAGGTCACTCTAAAATTTTTTTCTCAGTTTAGTCACTCTAATTATGATAATTGTCTGAACTAGTCACTACTGTTAAAAAATTCATTAATCCACTAATGGATTGTTGATGTGGCACATTAAACAATTGAATGATGATATGTGACACTTTCTTTTGACTTTTGACAAAAACATAAGAACCTTTTTATAATTAATCCAAAACACCTTTTTTTTCTCTTTCTCTTCTTACTGTAACTCAAAATGGAGAAACCAACAATAAAACAGGGCATCTCAAAGCTGCATGTCCTTCACCATTTTCTCAACCATGAATCTATGGAAACTATCAATGATAACGCAGTATACACCCACAAACTCTAATTAATATACACAAAAACGTATTAAATATAAAGTAGCGTGATTAGCATAACGTTAGTAAAATCATTTGAGTTACCTTGGGTGAGTGACTTGTCTTATAATAAGTGCTTCCTATTTCAATTTCTTATCTATTAACTACCTTTGTTTGGATGTTATCCCATATCACTTTGATATTGGAGTATCCCAATATGCAACGAATCACTTTGATTTTGTTTATCTTGACTTGCAAGTAATTTCTTAGAATTTGAGTCACATAACTCTAACACTCTCCACCTTGCCATGAATTTTCAAAACGTCATCTTTGTCAAAACCTGCCACGGGCCTATCTTGAAACAACACTTAATGTTAGAACCATATTGAGGTTATATCCTTTTTGAATCAACACTTTATGACCTTTCTAAATCATCATTTAATATTATGACTTTTTGAAACGACACATCATCATTTTTTCATGGTGTTTATATGTGCTGCACATTCGAGTGTAAAAATATATAATACAAACTTTTTATTTTTTCTTTTTTGAGTGATTTTTTGCATGATTCAATTTTAAAGGTAAAATTATTTATTCAAAATATGATTGCAAAAATATATAATACAAACTCTTAACTTTTGACATGATATAATTCAAATGTGCAATTATTTCATTCAAAGGTGTAAGAAGAATTCCTCCGTTCAATAAAGACATTATACTATATATCAGGAATAGTATTTTTTTTTAATCGTGGTGTATTTTGGAAATATTATTTTTTATTATTCTGCACATATGGGAGAAATAACTATTGTTAAGAAATTTGTGGGGAGGCGTCTTATTTATATATAAGATATTATTAAACATATTAATATAAGACGTGGGGTTATTATTAATAAACTATATTTCTAATTTCTTTACATTTATATAATTTGATTTATTTTAGAAAGTGATTGAATTTTTATGGAAATAATAAATTTAAAAAAAATTATTTTACTTGTTTAGATAAGGGCATAAATCCATATTGATTAGATAATACTCTCATATCTCACACCTACACTGTAAATAAATGTTAATTTTCTCACTATTTTTCTTAGCTTTTAGAGTTTCTTCATTTGAAAAAATTCATAAGAAATGAAAATTTAAAGTTTATATGAATAATATATATTAAATGAAAGAGAAATAATAATAATAATATTTTAAGATAGAATAGAATGATTTATTCATGCAATTAATTAAAATATATATGTGTAAATATTTTATATAAAATATGAATTAATGAAATATATATTTTAATTTAATTACAATAAACTTGTACATCTATATATAAGTATTATTTTACATAATTATTAATTAAAGTTACATAGATTGTTTTATTATAATAATAAAATATTACTATATGCACATATTAAATTGTTTAAATTTAAAATAAACTATATAAAAATGGTGAATCAAATATGTCTTCTGTTTTATTTTGGTCACCCGGCTATTAGTTTTTTTGATTTAGTCATTAAATTTATATAAAAAAATAAACATTTTAATCACTCTAAGCTAATGTGGGCTTTTTTAATTGGTCAAATAACAAAATTAACCCTCTAATGTTTACACATTTTTATCAATTTGAACCTAAATATAAAAAATTCAAAAAAAAATTAACTATCGATGTTTACAAAAATTTTTATTTTAGGCCTCAACAATTACAAAAATTTTCAATTTAATTCTAATTCTAAAATTTTGGGGAAAAATCAATGCATCATAATTATATTTGTAATTCTCATCACATGTTGACCATAAAATTAAATGTCAAAACAAGTATAGGACACAAAATATAACACACCATTCTATCGGCTTCACTCTCCTCGTTGTATCTCTTTGATTTCTGTAAAAGAAAATTCATTAATAGGAATGTATGTTGACTGGAATTATCACAAGACTCTAAAATTAGAATTTAACTTTTTGAAATGTGTAAAATTTTAGAATTATAACAAAATTAACAATTTTTTTAAATGTCTTGAGAGTTAAATTTGATGAATTTTTTATATTTAGGATCAAATTCATAGAATGTGTAAGCAGTAGAGGGTTAATTTTGTTATTAGACCAATAAATAAGACCACATCAACTTAGAGTGATTAAAATATATAATTTAAAAAAGTTTAATGACTAAATCAAAAAAAATTAATAGTTGTGTGACCAAAATAAAACAAAAGCCATATTTAATTCACCATTTTTGTAGTTTACCCTTAAATTTATTTATTAACTACCTTATTATTAAATTTAATTTTTGACAGATCTTCATGATTCTTAGGATTAATATAACTAATTTATACCCTAAACAAGCTCACGCATCGCATGGGTAAGAGAACTAGTGTGTGTCTATATATATATAAAAGATTCCAATAGTTTTAAAAAATTACAAAAAAAAATTGTAAAAAAATCTTTATTTAAGTTATTTACTTGTTCTCTTTAGGTTTAGTACCATAAACATATTGACTCAATTGTGGCCAACCATATTTTTTAATACTATAGTTTTTTTTTATATTTTTCAAAATTTTTTAAATTTCTTATAAATTTTTCGAATTTTTAAATAATTCCTACAATTTTAAAGATTTTTTTTTTGAATTTTTATCAAATTTTCAGTCTTTTAATTTATTTAATTTTTTTACATTTTTTTAATATGACAATTTTTATTTGAAAAAATAACAAATTTAACCCTCAATGTTTTCATTTTTGTAAATTTGATATTATTCTTTTTTTGAGCTAAATTTAACCATTAACCTTTTAAATAGTCAAATAATTTTTTAATAGAAATGTTGACTAAAATATTAATTTTTAAATTTATATTGGCATGGCAACCAGTATGGCAACCCACACATACTTTATTAAAAAAATCCATAAACATTAAAAAAAATGAAATACATGTGGTAGGAGAATAGGGGAGAAGGTCGCTTGGTTGAAAGTTGAAAACATTTAGGATTCGCCTCACACAAAACACATGTACTTTTCGGGAAAAAATTATTACTATAAATATCATAAACAGACTTTGTTTTCAAAATTGTTAATTTTTGCTGTGACAGAAAATCGTTTTAAACTAGATTTTTTTTCCAACAATTGACATCAGAGCTAGATTGTGCTATACTTATAGTATAAATTGAAATACGTTAATAGTTGGGTGACTATTTTTATAGTTTACGCTAATATAATACTATGTAAATATTAAGGAAACATGTTAAGTTGTCTATATTTAAATTTTTAATAAAAAAAAATTTAAATATTAAATATCAAAATAAAAAATAATATAATTTTTAAAAAAGATATAGATAGACCTAAAACCAACTTAAGTTAGCCATTTACAAATATAAATAACCTTGGAAAAAATTTCATGCTAGATTGGACTTGGACAAATATAAAATATACTAATATCATACATAAACTCGACCCAATCCAATCAATTAACATCTCTAATAATATAGACTTAACAATAATTAATATCTAATAAAAACTTAATTTGAAGCTATTCCTTGGAATTGAAAGGGATAAATAAAATAAAGAAAAACTTTTTTTCCTTTTGCTTACTCAAGATATATAAAGAAAGAAAATATTAGAGTAAAAATATTATGAAAACTCTTGTACCATGAGTCAAATTGCATTTTGTCTCTTATATTAAAAAAAGATAGTAAATTAATCATTAAATTTTATATCAAAGAGTAAATAGGTCATTTAAAAAGTTCATCTATATATATTAAAAACTGATCCTTTCTTTTTCTTTTTCTTTTTTTTTTCATTCAAACTACTCGATTGTCAGAAACAAAACAGAGCAGACAAGTTGAAAGCATAGTTCTAGCATCAAAGCAAAAAAATCACCACCAACCTTTAAACACTTGTGGCCGATTAACACCTGCCAATGCCAATGAGAACGCCATGTCATTTCCATTCCCATCCGCCAAAGAGAAGACGACAGATCCAGCCTTGTGCTTAGCAGAATCAATATCTGAAAAAGTTGCATGAAGCGACTAAAATCTCAACACTTTATTAATACACCAAGAAAACAATACTGAAGAACCTAATTCAATAACCAGAGAATTAGAAGACTTCCAATTCATAGATAAAAAGACTTCGAGGGCAATCTTCACCGCTCCAATCTCAATTTTCTCAGCAACATTTGTATCAACTGTAGCAAAAAATATCTCTCTTGCAATCCCCTCCAAATCTCTCAAAATTCCTTCACACTATTGGAACCCACCCACATTGTTTGAAAAGTCAAAAAGGATGGGCACCGAAAGTAGAAAGTAATATTGGTTGGCAAGTTGGGTTAAAAGTTGGCATGGGATAATTGCAATTTTGGTCCCTAATTGTATAGGAACATTGCAAGTTGATCCTTAAACCTCAACTATAAATAGGCCTAACCATTTCTTACTTTCTTCATCCCATAATTGCCATTCTCTACTTAAGGCATTATTCTCTCTCCCTATTTGTAAATTTCACTTGTAATTTTTGGAGTGAAATATATTTGGTAGTGCCCGAGGACGTAGGCAAAATTTGCTGAACCTCGTTAAAATTCTGGTGTTCTTTATTATTTATTTTGCATATTTTGTGACTGTGATTGTAGTGATTTATTATGCTATTAAATTACGATAGAGGGATATTCTGGCTAGGAAAGACTTGGTATTCAAGTGATCTTCGTGATCTACCTCTCTTTCTTGGGAATTGAACTTAGTGTGATTTTTCAGTACAATAATTATACTCTTTCACACGCTTCCGCGCAACAATCGGTACCAGAGCCAGATTCGTACTTGGGGAATACGACCGTTTACGGTACTATTCACGTATACGACACTATTCATGTATACGATACTATTTACATATATGGCACTATTTACATATACGGTACTGTTCACGTATACAGTAGTTGGGATTGAGGAGAAAAATGGCAGCAGCATCGTCATCAGCAAGGACTACTGTGACAAATGCAAAATTTGAAGTAGATAAATTTGACGGTACCAATAATTTTGGTATGTGGCAATGTGAGATCCTGGATGTCTTATGTCAGCAAGAGCTAGATATAGCCCTTGAAGAAAAACCTGACAAGATGGATGACAAGGAGTGGGCCAAGATCAATAGACAGGCGTGTGGTACAATCCGCCTATGTTTGGCCAAAGAGCAGAAGTACTCTGTCATGAGGGAGACATCAACGAAGAAGTTATGGGATACACTGGAAGAAAAGTTTCTAACGAAAAGTCTTGAAAATAGGCTTTATATGAAAAAGAAACTTTATCGATTCACGTACGCACCAGGTATGTCGATGAATGACCATGTAAACTCATTCAATAAAATTTTAGCAGACTTGCTAAATTTGGATGAGAAATTTGAAGATGAAGACAAGGCATTATTGTTGTTGAATTCCCTTCCTGATGAATATGATCATCTTACCACCACATTGCTTCATGGGAAGGACACGATCACATTTGATGCAGTCTGTAGTGCGTTGTATAGATTTGAGACTCGAAAGAAAGATAAAAGAGATCACAGAGATACAACTGCAGAAGTCTTAACAGTAAGAGGTCGTTCACACAGCAGCAAATCTGGTAGAAGAGGAAAGTCCAAAGGGAGACCCGCCAAAGATGAATGTGCCTTTTGCCATGAAAAAGGGCATTGGAACAAGAATTGTCCTAAGCTACAAAAGGGCAAGGCTATTTCTAATGCATGTGTAGCGGAGCATGATGAGGAGTCAGACTTTAGCTTGGTTGGCATGGCAATGGCATGTCAAACGGATGAGTGGATTTTGGATTCAGGATGTACTTACCATATGTGTCCTAATAAGGACTGGTTTTCTAGTCTTAAAGAGCTAGAAGGTGGAATTGTTCTTATGGGCAATGATAGTGCTTGTCAGACAATGGGAGTAGGTACAGTCTAATTGAAGAATCACGACGGCTCAATCCAAGTCTTGACAAATGTTCGCTACGTACCTAGCCTGAAAAAAATCTCATCTCATTAGGGGCCCTAGAATCTAAAGGGCTCACAATCACTTTGAGAGATGGATTACTAAAAGTAGTAGCTGGGCAATTGATGGTGATGAAAGGCACAAGAAGAAATAACTTGTACTTTTTAAATGGAAGTACAATTATTGGATCAACATCAACAGTTTCTACAAAAGATGTAGATTCAGAGGCTACCAGATTATGGCATATGCGATTGGGACATGCTGGTGAAAAAACTTTGCAGACATTGGCGAAGCAAGGCTTGTTGAAAGGTGCAAATTCTTGCAAAATGGAATTCTGTGAACATTGTGTTCTGGGAAAGCAGAAGAGGGTAAAATTTGGTCCAGCAATTCACAATACGAAAGGAATTCTGGACTATGTTCACAGTGATGTGTGGGGACCTACCAAAGTGGCTTCTTTGGGAGGTATGCACTATTTTGTTACTTTTGTTGATGATTATTCAAGAAAAGTATGGGTGTATCTAATGAAAAGAAAAATTGAAGTTTTGGATGCATTTCTGAAATGGAAAAAGATGGTGGAGACTCAGACTGGTCGAAAGGTCAAACGACTTCGATCAGATAATGGCACTGAGTACAAAAATGATCCATTTCTACAAGTATGTCAAGATGAGGGCATTGTGCGACACTTCACTGTTCGGGATATACCACAGCAGAATGGGGTGGCAGAACGCATGAATCGAACTATACTGGAGAAAGGTCGATGTATGTTGTCCAATGCTGGATTGGGTAAGGAATTTTGGGCTGAGGCAGTTACATATGCGTGCCATCTAATTAACCGTTTGCCATCAGCTGCAATAAATGGAAAAACTCCTATGGAGATGTGGACTGGTAAATCTGCTACTGATTATGATTCTTTACATGTATTTGGTTCCACTGCATATTATTATGTAAAAGAATCTAAGTTAGACCCAAGAGCAAAGAAAGCATTATTCTTGGGTATAACTGATGGAGTAAAAGGATACCGTCTCTGGTGTCCTGATACAAGGAAGATTGTTTTCAGTAGAAATGTGACTTTTGATGAATCAACCATGTTAAAGTACAAGGATTCACAAAAGGATGGCAAAACCAGTAGTACTTTGCAGCAGGTGGAGCTTGAAAAGGTTAACGATGATCCAGCTAATATTGAAGGGACAAATGATGAAGAGGTTCCTACCCAAGAACCTCTACAGCAACAAGATTCAATTGCATATAGGAGGCCAAGAAGAGAGATTCGTAAGCCTGCTCGCTTTGATGATATAGTGGCCTATGCACTTCCAATTGCAGATGATGATGTTCCTTCTACTTACACAGAAGCAATAAGTAACCCTGATGGTGTAAAGTGGAAGCAAGCAATGAATGAAGAAATGCAGTCTCTTCATAAAAATAGGACCTGGGAGTTGGTGACACTACCCAAGGGAAAGAAGGCAATTGGATGCAAATGGGTATATGCAAAGAAGGAAGGATTTCCTGATAAAAATGAAATTCGATACAAGGCTAGATTGGTAGCAAAGGGTTACGCTCAGAAAGAAGGAATAGACTACAATGAAGTGTTTTCTCCAGTTGTGAAGCATTCGTCTATTCGGATTTTGCTAGCCTTGGTTGCGCAATATGATCTTGAACTAGTTCAGCTTGATGTGAAGACCGCGTTTTTACACGGTGATTTGGAAGAGGAAATCTATATGACTCAGCCAGATGGATTCAAGGTTGTTGGAAAAGAAAATTGGGTTTGCAAACTGACAAAGTCGCTTTATGGATTGAAGCAATCTCCGAGGCAGTGGTACAAGCGATTTGATCAGTTCATGAAAGGGCAAAGGTACACAAGAAGTAAATTTGATCATTGCGTATATTTTCAGAAGCTACAAGAAGGAACTTTCATATACTTGCTCTTATATGTTGATGATATGCTAATAGCATCTAAGAGCAAAATTGAGATTGAAAGATTGAAAACTCAACTCAATCTCGAGTTTGAGATGAAAGATCTAGGAGAAGCTAAAAAGATTCTCGGCATGGAAATTTGGAGAGATAGAGCTCATGATAGAGTTAGCTTGTCTCAGAAGCAGTATTTGAAGAAGGTACTACAGCAGTTTGGCATGAACGAGCAAACAAAACCTGTAAGTACCCCGTTGGCTTCTCATTTCAAGCTTTCTGCACAACTATCTCCTTCGATGAATACGGAACGAGAATACATGTTGCAAGTTCCGTATTCTAATGCAGTGGGTAGCTTGATGTATGCAATGGTGTGTACAAGACCCGACATTTCACAAGCAGTTAGTATAGTGAGCAGGTATATGCATAATCCTGGAAAAGGACATTGGCAAGCTGTGAAATGGATTCTACGGTATATTCAGAAGACCGTAGATGTTGGATTACTATTCAAGCAGGATAATATACTTGGTAAATGTGTTATTGGGTACGTTGATTCTGACTATGCCGGTGATTTGGACAAGCGAAGATCAACCACCGGTTATGTGTTTATACTTGCTGGAGGACCAATAAGTTGGAAGTCTACATTACAGTCTACAGTTGCGTTGTCAACCACAGAAGCCGAGTACATGGCTGTAACAGAGGCTGTAAAGGAGGCTATTTGGTTACAAGGTATGGCTAAAACCTTGGGGTTGGTTCAGGAGCATATTAACGTGTATTGTGATAGTCAAAGTGCTATTCATTTAGCAAAGAATCAGGTCTATCATGCACGTACAAAGCATATCGACGTACGATTCCATTTTGTACGGGAAATTATTGAAGAGGGGAAAATTTGTCTTCAGAAGATCAAGACTGCAGATAATCCCGCAGATATGATGACCAAGGTGGTAACAGTAACCAAGTTTGAACATTGTTTGAACTTGATTAATATCCTGCAAGTTTAACAGTTGAAGAAGGCACTATCAAGTATTGTTGTCAAAGGCAGAAAGAATTGTGTGAAGATAAGATTATCCTAATCAAATCTTCAAGGTGGAGATTATTGGAACCCACCCACATTGTTTGAAAAGTCAAAAAGGGTGGGCACCGAAAGTAGAAAGTAAGATTGGTTGGCAAGTTGGGTTAAAAGTTGGCATGGGATAATTGCAATTTTGGTCCCTAATTGTATAGGGACATTGCAAGTTGATCCTTAAACCTCAACTATAAATAGGCCTAACCATTTCTTACTTTCTTCATCCCATAATTGCCATTCTCTACTTAAGGCATTATTCTCTCTCCCTATTTGTAAATTTCACTTGTAATTTTTGGAGTGAAATATATTTGGTAGTGCCCGAGGACGTAGGCAAAATTTGCTGAACCTCGTTAAAATTCTGGTGTTCTTTATTATTTATTTTGCATATTTTGTGAATGTGATTGTAGTGATTTATTGTGCTATTAAATTACGATAAAGGGATATTCTGGCTAGGAAAGACTTGGTATTCAAGTGATCTTCGTGATCTACCTCTCTTTCCTGGGAATTGAACTTAGTGTGATTTTTCAGTACAATAATTATACTCTTTCACACGCTTCCGCGCAACACACACCCTGCTTTGTCCTCTTTCGCTATACCACATACATTGAATTTTAACCAACCAAGAGGATGGGGTCTCCAAAACGAAGCAACATAATTAGAATTATTAGACACCACCCGACATCTTTGTGGAGATATAACCGCCAAAATTTCTCCTGCAGCATGAGATTATTATGAGATAATCTAATCCACAACAATGCCCTCATCTTAGATTGAAAAACCAAGTTCGCCATATTCACTCTCCTTCCATAAAAAATCAGTCCATTTCTTGCTAGCCATATTGTCTAGCATGCTGCAGCAATGCGTTAACCCCGATTTCTCACCACGTTAAAATCACCACCTATAATCCATGCTTTACAAAATTGATTTCTCAATCCACAAATTTCTTCCCACAATATTTTTTGTTCTGCACAGCTGTTTGGATCATAAACATAAATCAGAGTCACCTCCTTCTCTTCGGCCACCCATTTTCCTGCTACTGCAATGATCCTCCTCTCACACAAATCAACATCTGCCAAAAAACTATCCTTATCCCAAATCGTTAATAAGCCCCCTGACCTTTCCACAGCAGCGGCATATTTAAAATCGAAACGATCATTACCCCATATTTTCCTAACCAGCTCCACTGACATCGATTCTAATTCCATTTCTTGAAGTAAACACACATCAGCCGTATTCATTCTCACAACTCTATTAACAACTTCAATTTTGGGGCCGAGCCCACCCTTCTAATATAATAAAGTACACGTGGCATGTCATAAGTAATTATCTTGTTATTTTGTTAGTTACGCCGATTTTAAATAGTGAAATGGATGAATTTTTTAAAGAAATAACCAGTTTGCTATTTAATCTAACATACAAATGCTAATTTACCCCTTTTAAAAGTAAAATGAATAAAATACAATCCGACTTTTAAAAAGAGCATACGTAGAATTTATCATATGCACATATTTTTGTTAGTTTTTTAAATAAAAAAACAAAAATGTCTTCGAATAATAAAATTTATTTTAATTATAAAAAGATATTTTTCTAATTTCTTTCATCAAATTAATAACAGATTAAGTTATTACATCAACTTATCAAAATGAAGGTTACTTGGAAATTTGGGATAATGACCAAAAGCAAGAAAAAAGAAAAGCATCAAAATTCAAAAGCAAAGGTACCAACTCCCACTCCCACCCACATGACTTTCCTTACTCGTTTCCCGTTAAAAGTATTCTCCAACTTTCATTAAAAAAATACGAAAACTAGCTTCTTTGTCTCTATTCATTGACTTCCTACTCATTGCCTCACAGTAAGAATTATTACATGAATATTGTGCCAATTTCTTCAACTTTCACTAATTTTGAAGAATCCATTTCCGTTTATTTCGTTTCACTAATTCGAGTTTTACATGTGTATTATAAAAGCAAATAGTGACATATTAACTGGAGCAGTAAGAAATAAATAAATTTAAGTAGGATTTAAGTAAATACTCGTATTTATAATATTTTATAATATTTAAAAATTGAATAATTAAAACGTAAATTTATTATTAATTTAGTGATTTTAGTTGTAGTTTACTTTTAATAAAATTAGAATCTGCAATAATTGAGGTTGGCTACCAAACACAGGCATGACATCCTGTGTTATAGGTCACAAGCATTTCATATTTCATGTTTACGTGATATTATTTTATCTTATATTTCACATTTTAAAAATTCAAAAAATTTAAAATATTTTTAAATTTTAAGAAAATATATAAAAAAAGTAGAAATTTAAAAAATTCCAGAAAATATAAAAAAGTAAACTCTTTAAATTTTAAAATAGAATTAGATAAAAAATTCTTATAATTTACTTAATTATTTTTAATTTTCAAAGTATTTATGGAGCGAATCTAATGATTAATCATTCATATTCTGCAGACCCATTAAGTGTAGACGTTGTATAATTTACTTTAATTATTATAATTTTAGATTTTTTTATAATTTATTTAATATTATTTTATGCATGAAGAAATGATTAAGGGACCACGGCATCCAATTTGTTTGACTGGGTTTTATAACATTTCTTTAATTTAGTAATCGAAATTCATATTATATTTTGTGGAAAATTAAATGCAATTAATTAGAAATTTCCCTTCATACCAAATTTTGTGGAAATTTGGGGTTTTGGAATTTCCGACGGCCTATTATCAATTCAATGCATTTTGTTTGAAGAAACTTCCTTACACTTCATGTATTTTTGTGTTTTAGCTAAGCTTACTGTATATATATGGAGTTGTGAGCAATGGCTATTGCAACCATGACTACTCCTCTTCCTATTTCCTTTTTCCCTTTTCTTCTTCTCATTGTTACTATCTGTTTTACCATTTGTGATGCCAATACCAACCTACTTTGCATTCAAAGTGAGATAGAAGCTCTTTTGAAATTCAAGAATGATCTTATTGATCCTTCAAACAGATTATCTTCATGGGTTGAAGGTGGGGATTGCTGTGAATGGATTGGTATCGTCTGCCATAACTCAACAGGCCACGTCAACCAACTGCATTTGGCTGCTCCTCCTCTTTCAGCCCCAGATTTTGACGCACCACTAGCTGAAAGGGAAGCTTACGAGCGGTCAAAACTACGAGGCAAAATAAATCCTTCACTGCTGGAGTTGAAGCATCTTAGTTCCCTGGACTTCAGCAATAACAATTTTAGCAGCATCCAAATACCAGAATTTTTGGGTATGCTAAGGAGTTTAACATATCTTAACCTCTCTTATGAACAATTCCAGGGAGGAATTCCTCATAACCTTGGGAATCTCTCAAGGTTGCATTATCTTGACCTTGGAGGTAATGATCTCGAACCAGAAAGTCTTCAATGGGTTTCTGAACTTTCTTCCTTGCAGTACCTTGATTTGAGCTATGTGAATCTTTCTAAAGCAAATGACTGGATACAGGTACATTCAAACATCCTACTTTGTTAGAGTTGCACTTGTCAAATTGTGATTTAAAAGATGATCCATCTTCGATCAATGCCAATTCTACAAAATCACTGCTTGTTCTTGATATTTCTGGGAACAGCTTTTCTTCAATACCTAAGTCGATATTTAGTCTTCATGGTCTTTTGTCAATTGATCTTAGTGGCAATTCTTTGGAAGGACCAATTCCAGATAACTTTGGGAACACCTCATTTCTTGAAGTTCTTGATCTTAGTTGGAATCATCTCAATTCGTCCATACCCAATTCTTTGTATACTTTAAACCGTCTTCAGTTCCTTCGTCTTAGGGATTCCCAGTTACAAGGAACAATCTCGAGTTCCATTGGAAACTTGAGCTCTGTTACTCACCTTGAACTTTCAGAAAATCAATTAAATGGTCAAATTCCATTGTCTATAGGGGAGTTATCATCTTTGAATTTGTTTGATGTTTCAGAAAATCAAGTATATGGTCAAATTCCATTGTCTATAGGGAAGTTATCATCTTTGATATTCTTTGATGTTTCAGAAAATAATTTAAATGGTCAAATTCCATTGTCTATAGGGGAGTTATCATCTTTGAAGTTCTTTGATGTTTCAGAAAATCAATTGAATGGTACTTTCCCCTATGTATTGGACAAATGGAAAGTTTGGAAACTCTAGATTTTGAGTTTAACTTATTGGAAGGAGTTGTATTAGAAACCCATTTTTCTAATCTCACGAGATTGACAACTCTGAAGGCATCACACAATAGGCTTAGATTTGAACCAAGCTCAAACTAGATTCCCCCATTTCAATGTGGAATTATTGAATTGGGTCACTGGCATCTTGGCCCAAAGTTTCACTATAGGAAAATAAGGCTTTAACAGCGTTTTTAGTGGTGTTTGGACAAAAAATGCCGTAAAGATTATACATTAGCGGCATTTACAAAAAAACTAAGCAATAGCGGCCTTTTTTATCCAAACACCACTAAAAACTGAGCAATAGCGCCGTTTTTGGTACAAACGCCACTAAAAACCTATCAATAGCGGCGTTTTTAATCCAAACGGTACATAAAGTTGATCTATAGCGACGTTTTTGGTCCAAACGCCGTAAAAAGTTGAGCAGCTTTTTCGTGTAGGGTAACCGACACTCATTTCGATTTGATCCGATTTAATTTAATTTTCATTTTTTTTCTTATTTTTGTTTTGAATTCGATTTTATTTTTATATCTGAAACTAACTTTATAAAAAATATAAACTACACTCTAAATCATTAATCCCTAAACCCTAAATTCTAAAAACATAAACCATAAACCATAAACCCTAAAACCCTAAACAAAAAAATTCATATGGATGATGTGTATAAATATAGATATTAATGTAAAAGCTTATGTTTATAATAAGTTGTGGAAGCAGTAATATTGATTAAATTTATATTTTGGTTTAGGGTTTAATATTTAAGGTTTAGGGTTTAAGATTTAGAGTTTTATGGTTTATGGTTTAATATTTATATGTTAAGTTTATGGTTTAGGGTTTAATTGTTAT
Organism: Gossypium hirsutum; assembly: GCF_007990345.1. Classification (NCBI taxonomy): domain Eukaryota; kingdom Viridiplantae; phylum Streptophyta; class Magnoliopsida; order Malvales; family Malvaceae; genus Gossypium; species Gossypium hirsutum. The sequence continues at coordinate 116,392,678 of NC_053434.1, forward strand.
TTTGAGTTGGGCTTTAGTGTTTTAAAGTTTGTTGTTTAGGGTTTAGTATTTATGGTTTAGGATCTTAGTGTTTATGGTTTTAAGGGTTAAGGTATTAGAGTTAGGAATTTTGATAAAAATGATAAAAAATCAATTTATTTTAGGGTTTAAGTAAGCAATAATATTCTTCTTTAATAACTTTTGTACCTTGTAATATATATATTTAAGGTTTAGGGTTTATGGTTTTAGCGTTTAAGATTTTATTTTTTAAAATTAATTTCGTACACAATTATAAAATTTTACAAATTAGATTATTGTTTGAAACAAAACAAACTTAGTTTAATAGGGATTTAAGAAATAATTAAACTATTAAAATTTATTACTATCAAATGCATTAGCAGCGTTCTACTTTAGCTTAAACGACGTCATTTTTATGTTGCGTATCTAGTGGCTTAGCGGCGCTTTTTGAAAAACACCGCTAAAGATCGAAAGTTAGCAGCGCTTTTTTAAAAATGCCACTAAAGATCAAGTATTAGCGGCGCTTTTGGAAAAACGCTGCTAAAAATCAAGAATTAGCGACACTTTTTCAAAAACACCGTCAAAAGTTTAATTAAAACGACGTCATTCTATTTTGCGATTACTGACGTTAAATGTCAAGCATTAGTGGCTCTAGTGTAAAAATGCAGGTAAATGTCGAGCATTAGCGGTGCTATTGGGAAAACACGACAAATATGTATGGGCAATAAGCTTGACGACCTCCTTTTATCAAAAAGGCGCAAAAATTATTAGCGGCGCTATTGGGTAAACGCCACTAAATATCAAGCATTAGTGGCGTTATTGTAAAAACGCCACAAAACATAATTTTATTTTGAGCAAAATGTCGCCATTTTGCTATGCTCGGTTTTATCCCCACTCCATCCCCAAAATCCCTAATTGTTTTCTCCTAAAAGTTTTCCCTAAATCCTTAAAAGTTTCTGCTCTAAAGATTAGCAACATCTTTTCCACACGGATTCTACCTGTTATAATCTGCTCTGAAGATGGAATTCTCGTAGTAATCGAACAAGGTAAGCAGTTCCTTAAGCAAAACTATTATGAATTGGACAGAACAATAATTAAGCTCAAACCCTCTTATTCCCATCAATCTATTCATTTGCAGCAAAACCCAAGTCCATAAACTATCCCAAAGTCTCATTCTCGATTATTTGCAGCCAAAGCCAACAAAAATATCCACCTTTCGATTCTTTGCTCAACTCTTATCGTAAAGAAGAAGTTCGTGTCACCAAAAAAGAATATATGTTAAAAATGAAAAAAATTAAAGTACTATTATTTAAAATAATTTTAAAGTTTTTTTTGGTATATAATTGATTGTTTTTTAATTTATATATTAAATAATTTCTTATATAATTGTAAAAGAGATAATATTAATTTTAATATATTAAAATTTTCATTATAATTTAAATTATTAAAGAGATAATAGATAAACTTTATATATATTAAAATTAAAAAAAATTGCTAACCCATGCATCTCTATCTCTAGAAAAACAAAATTAATTAGTAAATTAAAAATTTTAATTTAATTTCCTAATATATTGAAAGGATATATAATTAATACAAAAGATAAAATTTTTTTAAAGCTTTTTTTTTCATATATTGGATTTTTTTTACATAAAAATTATAATTTTATCTAATTCTTTTAAATATTACTTAAATTTAAAAAAATTATTTATTTAAAATTTATATGAAAGATATAATAATTTAATAAAAAATTATAAAAAAGTCAATCGTTAAATACATTTATGAGAAAAACGTAACAAAAAATAAACAATAGCGATAATTTTATTCCAAATACAGTAAAAAATTAAACAATAATAACGTTTTTGGTTTAAAATAAATTAGTATTTTTCCCTCAAATTGGTCCCCCCTTCCCCCAAAACACGAAATCCCACGTGAAAACTCTTCTTTTTTTTCCCCCTTATTTTTCCCAAAATGGGTTCCCCCGAACCCGCCCCTCCCCACCCCAAAATCCCACCTGAAATCTCTTCTTTTTTTTTTTACCCTTCATTTTCCCAATATCGGTTCCCCCCTCCCCACTGAAATCTCTTTTTTTTTTCCCATTTTTTTTTCCCAAACTGCTTCTCCCCTACCCCGATTCCCTTTATTTTCCCCCCATTTTCCCCAAATCGGCAGCCCTCTGCATCCCGTCAGCAGCCCTCTGCTACTTCTTCATCGGTAGCCTGCTGCTGCATCTTTGTCGGCAGCCTCCTTTTTTTGTTTTGCATATTTCTTTTAAATAACCAGAAGCTGGGAGTTAACTTCAAAATTCGAAGGGACAAAAATGGTATGCCGATGATCTCTCTCTCTCGTTTTACTTCATGTGCTGGTGCATTTTAATGTAAATTTAGTGGCAATTTTTTTTTCCCAATTTCTTAGTAATTTAGCCTGGTTGGGCATAAAGGATTTGAGATATAGCTGCAGTTAGTGGAATTGGATGAATTGTGATGGACTTGATAGCTTATAGTTACCGTAAATTATTATTTCAAGGATGAAAGTGGTATGAGAAAATGAAAACAATTTGTAGATCTAAATTAGTTTTAGTTGCAGTATTTGATGATTGATGACTTCAAGGTCTAGTTGAAGGAGAGTGAAATAGGCGGAAGGCTCGACCTGTAGGGGACTTCGTAGTGGTGAATGGAACGGAGAAATTCCAGACTACATGGTTAAAAAACTGTTTTTGTTACTCCTCGTTAGGCGGAGACCAAATGTTTCTAGACTACATAGCCTAGTCCCAATGTTTATTCACTTGTTCAGGTGTTACAAAGAAAGATGTAGTTCCAATCTGGCTGGTTTTTTTATATGAAAATTATCTGTCTAGTTGGAGTGTGGGATTTACTAAAATTCAGGATTGTTTGCTTGAATCCTTGTGGTTGATTTTGGCTTGTTCAAATAGCAGTTAACATTTATCATCTTGTCAAATAGTGAATATATCCAATAGCAGCTTTCTTGTGGTTGGTTGTGACTACTGAAAAGTGTCTTGGGATTTATTTGTGTTGTTGAAAAGCTTTGAAGCAAAATAGATTTGTTTGAAGCAAAAATTGAGACAAAATGGGTTTTATTCCAACATAAAAGTAATATGATTTTTGATTAGTTATTTTAATTTCTTAATATAGAAATAAATATATTACTATATTTTTAAATTACTGAAAATTAATATAAGATTTTAAAAATGGAACCAAAACCATGGTAAAAGTGGAATATTATTTATAGATGTCACTTGGTTCGTCATTCTACTATACTTTACTCTATACTTTTATTATTGACTTGGTCTTCTTTTCAATGATCGTGAAGCAATTAGGCGTTTAAGTAAAAATGAGTGTGTTGCGTTTCAGCAATTAGTCCTGTATTTTTCAATTGGAGCTTTTGTCCTTGGTTAATTAATAATAGTAACCTTCTAAAAATAATAAAAATTTTATTAAAAATAATTTACTTAAAAATATTAAGTCAAGACAATATAATCCTTTTAATATTAAAAATAAAACCATAAATATACATATTTATAAAAAAATTCGTTTGACCTATATAATGGGTCTAATATAGTTACAGCTTTTTAAGAATTATTCATCATCGAATCACTTGAAGAAGCTAGACTTCTAATGGGACATCAGATGACTTAAATTTAATTAATTTAATATTATTTTTACATTTAATGCATTATTATTATTTTAATTACTTAAATATTATTTTAATATTTTGGTTTGGGTGCTAATTACCTTATCTTCATTGCTTGCAGGTGTAATTTTATCCTTAACAATGTTATAGAAAAAGTTTTGTTATAGACTCGTAGAAGGGAAAAATACTTGGTATTTGTTGTAGTTCGCTTTGTTCGCACCATTCTCACTTGTCATGTAAGTTAATTCACTCGTAATTTTGCTATTTATACCCTTTTATTTTTCATTTATTTTATTATTTTCACTATTATGGAGTTTCTTTTTTATCTTCTTGTAGCATCTCAAAAGTTTTGGGTGTGCTTTGCTCACCACAACACTAGTTGTTGGAATCGACTCTACCATCCAATTTACAATTTCTAAGAGGTATGTATATTTAATTTGCTAAATTTAAATTGCACATAATATTCCTCTTTTTCACATGATATAATGTTCATCTTTCTTTTCATACGTAACTTACATAATACATAAATATATATTATATCATAACTTACATAAATATATATCATACCATAACTTTTATAACTTACAAAACTTACTTAACTTACATAATACATAAATATATACTTGAAAATCCTGCAACTTACCTGAATTAGTTTACACCCATTAGATACTTGATACTTGATATGTATTATTTATTTTAGTACAATAACATGATTTAAGTCAATTAAGAACATTTAAGTAACCGTAATTTATTGTTAACTTTATTGTCAACTTTAGACTTCAAGAACAACGAAATGGATAAGAGTTGGATGAATTTATCAAGGGTAAGCAACGATTATCGAAATGGAGTACAAAATTTTCTAAATTTTGCATTTCAAAATGCAAGCCAAGAGAATATGATTCTTTGCCCGTGTAAGAAGTGTGGCAACATCAATTGGCATTTTCGTGAAGTTGCCTACGAACATCTAATTGTTGATGGCTTTATTCGGGGTATAAAAAATGGATTTTCCATGGAGAGTGTACACCTAATAGAATCTCTTCAACGATTAATCCAGCTTATCCTTATAGTGCTTACCATCAGTCTGTTAGAGAAGATGACATGGAAGGTATGTTACGGGATGTATTTAATATTATATGTAATATTATAATTTAAATATTAAGTCTTGTTAAATATTTCAACTATTTTATATGTATTATTATTGTTTTAATTAGTTACTAAAATTTTAACTATTTTATATGTATTGCAGAAAAAATGCTTAGAAGAATATTACGAGATCTAAATATTGTTCAGAATACTTCAAATTCGGAAGAAATAAATAGTGAACAACAGACTGATATTGGATCTTCGAATGTTCCAAAAACACCTGACGAGCCTGCAGAAATTCAAAGTAATGTTAAATTTAATTTACATGCATGTTGACTTTTATTATTGATTTCTTTTTCAAATTCTTATATTATAATGTACTATGTTTCAGTTGAAAGTTATGGGACACTCAAAGGTCGAGGACGTACGCTACTTAAAGAATTATACGAGTTAAATCCTGTCGAGCGTGTCAAAGTATCTAGAAACAATCTTGGTCAGCCTGTTGGATCAGAAGCTCGACTTTTAGCAGGATATTGGGCATTATAGCACGAAATGCCAATATGTTGCCTATCAACTATGAATCATGGCATCAAATGCCTGATAGTAACAAAAATCAAGCGCTCGATAATATTAAGGTAATAAAATATGATTGTAATTTATAATATTTTGGTTTAATTTTTATTTATATTTAATTTTTAAACTTGTGTTTTTTTAGGAGAGATTTGCTTTAGAGGTTTCGGATACTTATATCAAGAAGGCATTGGAAAAAAAATGGAGAGATTATAAAAGCACTTTAAAGAAAGAATATTTTAAGAAATATATAAGTCTCGAAGAGAAATTTCGAAATGTCCCTCCGGGAATGCTGAGATACCAATGAGAAGATGTGGTTAAATTTTAGAATTTAAAGAAAAGAGAGGTATTACGTACTTCCAAACTCTTATAATTTTTTCTGTTTATAGTCTTTACTATATACGTAATAATGATTTCATAATGTAGGATCGTGAGCGAGTTGGAACAAGTAGCAGACAAAAACAAAAATTTACGCACACAGCAGGGTCGAAAAGTTTTGCTTGTGTAGCTGAGGCCGAGGTATTTTGAATTTATTAATTACTTTCTATTAAATAATATTTTTACTACTATATAATAGGAACTCTCGTCTGGTCAAAAAGTTAAACGCCTTCAGCTTTTTGATATTACACATAGGAAGAAAGATGGATCTCCAATGACTTCTGAAGCTGGAGAAATTATGGTATATTTACTTAATAAAATTTGATTTATTTTAAATATTTATAATGTTTAATTATAATGGTTTAATTATAATGGTTTAATTTGTCATTAGTAGTTCTAAATAATGTTATGTTATGTTGCATTTGTTTTTATTATATATATCCTTTCTAACTCTTTGATTGATTTATTAGGAGAAACTAAAGGATAAAAAGACACAGCATGAAGCGATTGCTTCGAGTGATAGTTCTGTTAATCTTGAGAACATTGATAACAGAATTATTACTGAAGTTTTAGGTCCTGAAAGGTATGGTCGGGTTCGATTTCAAGAATCTGGTGTTAACCCAACTCAATATTTTGGATCCAGCTCGCAACAATTAATGCCTTCGAGGAGTCAAGCTCAAGCTGAAGTTTAGAGGTTAAGAGACCAGATGTCTCAGATGCAAGCGAGCACAGTTGAGCAAATTGCTCAACTTAAAGCAGAGGCAGCAGCGAGGGAAGCAGAGCAAAACAGAAAATATAACGAACTCTAACTACAGCTTCAAAATATGATAAAGATGTTTCAGTAGTCGCAGAATCCATCATCTTAGATATTTATTTTCTTATTGTAAGAATATTTTAACAATATAACTTTTAACATTACTGTAAGAATATTTTTTTATTTTATTTATTAATTTAGATAATATATCTTTCGTTGTATTTTTGAAGTATCATTTAGATTTACTGTTATTGGTTGGATTTGATGTTATAGGAAGGGTTGTATATGAATGAAAATAGGATATTAGAAAACTATTAAAATTAGTGACGTTTTTACTAAAAATGTTGTAAAAGATCACAATCTTTAGCGGTGCCTTTTAAAAAACGACCCGAAAAGTCATGTTCTTTAGTGGCGTTTTTTTACATAAACGCTGCAAAATGTTAGTTGCGTTTTTTGCGGCGCTTTTTAAAGACTCAAAAAAAGCCGCTAAAAACCTGTTTTGCTGTAGTGCTTCCCCTATGGTTAAAGTTCCAAGAATTTTAGATGTCATGCTTACTTGGTTTTTTAACCTTCCCACTCAATTTGAATATTTAAATCTTTCCTTTAATCAACTTATTGGAGAGATTTCATATTTGAATGTAACATCTTCTATTGACTTGAGTTCCAACCGCTTTATAGGTCCGTTGCCAAGAGTACTCTCAAGTTTAATATATTTATTTTTGTCAAATAATTCATTTTTAGAATTCCTTTTTGAATTAATTTGTAATTCATATTTAATGGGGATGATAGGTCTTTACATTGATACAAATCTACTCATTGAAGAAATTCCAGATTGTTGGAATCATTGGGAATTTTTAGCTTATTTAAATTTAGGTAACAACAATTTGACAGGGAAAATCCCACTTACTTTGGGGTATACAAATCTTTTTATGTTAAACCTTCGAAACAATAGCATGTTTGGACAATTACCCTCCACGTTGCAAAATTCTGGTGATTTAGTTATGCTTGATCTTAGTGGAAATCATTTTAGTGGAAGTGTACTGACATGGATTGGTGATAAGCTCTCAAGCCTTGTGATTCTAAGCCTTCGATCAAATAACTTTGATGGTCATATTCCTCATAAAATTTGTGATCTTCAATTTCTTCAAAACTTGGACCTTGGCCACAACAACATTTCTGGAGTTATTCCAAAATGTTTCAGTAATTTAAGTGCAATGGCCACAAAAAACAAAACCAATAATGAAGTTTCTGCGCCGATAAAAATTGATTATTACCGTATTTATTTTAAAGCATTATTGGTGTTGAAAGGATGAAGGGATAAATATGGAAGCACACTAGGACTTGTTACCAGTATAGACCTTTCAACTAACAGTCTCACAAGAGAGATCCCCAAAGAAATTAGTAGTCTTGTTGGACTATTGTCTTTAAATTTTTCAGGGAATCTCCTAACAGGAAATATACCAGACAACATTGGCAACATGGAGTTGATGGAATCTCTTGATTTGTCCATGAATCGACTAAATGGTGAAATCCCTCCAAGTTTCTCCAATTTGAATTTCTTGAATCACTTCAATGTGTCCTACAACAACTTGACAGGACAAATTCCAATAAGCACTCAGCTTTAAAGCTTTGAAAACTTGTCTTACGTGGGCAATCATCTTTGTGGATCTCTGGCCTCTCATTAAGAACTGCACCTCAAAAGGTATTCCAACTGGTGTTGCAAATAATGGAAGTAAAGTGAATTGACTTTATGTCAGCATAGTTCTTGGCTTTGTAACGGGTTTTTGGGGTGTAGTGGCTCCCTTGTTTTTCATTAGATCTTGGAGGATTGCATATTATCGAAAGTTGGACCATATCTATGGTAAATTGTTTTTGTTTTGGGCTACTACGGGTATGTAGTTTGATGGGAAAAAAAAGCATGTATAATTGATGCATTTGAGTGTGTTACTACATGATTGTTTGGTGTTGAAAGATTAGTTTTAGCGTTTGTCCTTTTTTGGACTCATCGATGTGCCAACAAGGGAACTCATTTGCTTGCGTGAGCAGCTTTGTTTTATGCAAACTACATGAAATGGGATACTTTTCCCGTTGCTTCTTTTTTTAAGAATGCTGAAATTATGTTTTATATTGATAAGAATGAGGATCGCGGACAGTAGGTTTGGGTGTATGGGGTGAGCTTGTTGGCTCGGGTTTAGTAATTCGTCTCCTCTTTGTTTTTGCTTTTGTTTTGTGACTTTCTCGTTAATGAATTTCTTTTCGCTAAAAAAAAATTAGTAGTTTTAGACACACATAAAAGTATAAGGGTAAACTACACTTAAGATCATTCTAAAATAGGATTTCTTCTATTTTAGTCACTCTAAATTTTTTTTCTCAATTTAGTCACTCTAGTTAAGATATTTGTTTGAATTAGTCACTGCTATTGAAAATTCTATTAATCTACTAACCAATTTTTGATGTGGCATACTTGCCAATTGAATGATGACATGTGACACTTTCTTTGAACTTTTGGCAAAAACTTAAGGACCTCTCTATAATTAATCCAAAACATTTTGCCCTTTTCTCTTCTCTATACAACTTAAAAAGGAGAAACCAGAACATGGCATCTCAAAGCTACATGCCCTTCGCTAGATTCTCAACAATGGAACTATGGCAACTATCAAGGATAACCCACTATACATACACAAATAATTAAAGAAGAATGAACATATATAAATAAGAATGGATCTATGGCATGGATAGGGCAAGGGAAAGGGCAAAAGCTTCAACCTTTATAATTCGTTATATGCAGACAATTCAAAATTTTGGGAGCTTTTGAAGAAGGCAATGGCTTCTCTGTTCAATATATTTTCTTTGCTTCCCAATTGCTTTCAATGTTAATACTTACTATAAGGCTCTTAATTGGGTATTGGGGTTTTTTATTTTCATCAGGTATCATTTTAGGGAAGATGCTGAGGATGTTGTTAAATACATTAGTGGGACAATCCTTGACGACCGTCAGATTCGTGTAGATTTTGATTGGGGTTTTTATATATGTTCATTCTTCTTCAATTATTTGTGGATGTATGGTGGGTTATCGTTGATAAGTGCCATAGATTCATTGTTGAGAAAATGGTGAAGGACAGTAGCTTTGACATGCCCTGTTTTGATTTCTCCATTTTGAGTTATAGAGAGAAGAGATATTTTAGATTAATCAGGTCTATAAGCTTTTTTTTTTGTCAGTAAAAAAAAATTATCACATGTTATTATTCAATTGATTAATATGCCACATTAGTGAATTAAGAGGATTTTTTATTACAATGATTAGTTGATACAATTATCTTAATTACAATGACTAAATTGAAAAAAATAATTAAATGACTAAAATATGATAAACCTTATTTTAAAGTGACATTGAGTGTAGTTTAGCTAAAGTATAATATAAACATAACTTATTTAATGACGTTTATACATATATTGTAGTTTCTACAATTTTATTGTGTTTATATTTAAAGATTAAAACAATAGAAAAGATATTATGCATACACAGAGCTCGATTCAAAAATTTTTTAAATTGAATTCAGTTACTAATATTAGATTTGTCAATTTGACTAACTCGAAATTTTTTTAGTCAATTCTATTCGGTTAAATGCTTACACCTAATGTCAGGGGTGAAACCAGAATTTTTTTTTTAGAGGGGCTGAAATTAAGTTGTAAATTTTACGATTGTAAAAATACAATTTCACCATTTTAGTAGCCTGTATCTTTATAATTTTTAAAGAGTCAAATTAAATTTTTATATTTTTAGGGGACAAAATGAAAATTTTAAAAATTTTAAAAGACTTAAATGGAAAAAATTTCATTTTAAAGGTAAGAGCACTGTGAGCCCCCTTAATTTTACCCCTGCCTAACGTAATTTACCTAAAGTATAATATAAACGTTTATTAGTTTCTACAAATTAATTGTGTTTATATTTAACAATTAAAACAATAGAAAAGATATTATGCATACACAGATTATCAAAATGTATGGACATGTGTGGTAAGTTTAATATTACTTCTAAAGAGCATATTTGAGTTAAAAGTACTTTTGAGATGAAAATATTTTTAAATAAGATATTATTTTTTTTAGCTAAAAAAAAAAACTTTTGCTCAAAAATACTTCTTAACCCAAAATCACTTTTAAGAGACAATGCTAAACTAAGCGATGTTGATTTGGTTTTCTTTGCACTTTTATATCAACTACTTTTAACCTCTCATGCTACCCACATGCGATTATTAAATTATGATATGATAATTTTGCTGAAATAGAATTAAAATAATTTTTACTATATTATATTAATATAAAATTTTAAATTTAAATCTTAATTATAAATGAAAACATAGCATAAAATTTAAATCTTAATATCAATAGAAAATAAATATACAATCTCTATCTATTTTAATATTTAATATTTTATTAATTAAAATTTATGTACTAAGGTACTAACTTGGACTTTATTTTTGTCATGAAAACTGTTTGCTCGTTTCATGTGTCCTGTTATACGAAATTATTTATCTACTTGGATTATCAAAATAGGTCATAAACAGATTTTGTTTGTTCTGAGTGTGGTATATTTGATAAAACATGCAGCATAATTCGGTAGGGATTTTAAAAAACCTTTTGACTAAATTACTTGAGGTGATTGGATAAATATAGAAGTTTTATTATCTCTAGAAAGAATTTTGAAGTAGTTAGAAGACTAATTTATTGATTGGATAAATATGAAAGGACTTTAAAAACAACTTTGCTTTGATTTTGTGGTTATTCTATGGCACTGTTTTAAGTATTATTTTCAGGGTTTATTGATTGTATAAAAACTTCCAGAGAGATCTATCGATGAAAAAACAAAACCAAAAATCCATCTTACTTGTAACAGTCTAATTTTCAGTGCTGTCGGAACAGTGATTCGAGATCACTAAATCCGACAAATGAGTAGGAAATATTATTAATTTAGTGAGTATAAATTAAATGTGAAGTTAGGAAAAATTTTGAAATAGTGAATAGTGTACTAAAAATAAATATTAAAATAATTAGAATCGAAAACGAGGTATCGAGACCTCGATAATTTTAAATCGAGCCATAAATATTTTTATAAATATTTATGGAGTGTTAATATGTTAGTATTAAAGTTTCGTCAAGAAATTTTAAAGTTCTGATAGTTAATTGAACAAAAAGAACTAAATTGTATCAAATGCAAAATTGTGGGAAATGATTAAATAGCTTAATTGATAAAAGAAAGAGGGTTTAAAAGAAAAATAGACCCAAAGTCTATTTGGGCTGGACGGCAAGGACATGAAATCAGCAAGAAAATAAGGAGAATTAAGGGCAAAATTAGAAAATTGTAAATTTTACTTAATAAAGCTAGGACTAAAGTGGAATTATCTAGATTTCTCTTTATTTTTCTGCATTCTCATCAGAAAAATGCCATGGAAGAGTTCTATTAAGCTGGTTTTTCATATTTTTACTTCAAGTAAGTTCAATTCTTGATTATTTCTTGAAATTTTGTGTTTTTGTGACTTTTACAACTAGGTCCTATTGTTGAATTCATTAGTTTTTGATTCTATGAAAGAAATTGAAAGTTTCTATACATATGTGCTGGAAGTATATGATGATTTGGCATGGAATTAGAGCTTAAATTGTTTATATGTTGATTTTATTGTAAGAATTGAATAGAAAGTGAATGTTTGGAACCTAATTGTAAAAGAGTTTGAATTTAGAGTTTTATGTCGAAATTCTGAAATTCAATAGTTATGAAATAACTTATAATGTTTAGGAAAAGCATTAATTGAGAAAATTATCTTAATTGAGGGGTTAATTGAGCAAGGACTGAATTGTATGAATTGTGAAATTTGGGGCAAAAATAGAAATCAATATTTTGCACTAAAACTGTTTTGGACAGCAGCAGTAGTCTAATTTTGAAAAATCACCAAAAATTGTATAAATGGAATTAGAGGATGAATAAAATATCAAATTAAATATTATTGAGTCTAGTTTCTTATAGAAGAAATAATGTAAGCAATAGAATTGTAAATCATGAGATATGATAAATTTTGTGAGACAAGGTCAGAATGATTTCGGGTTCCCCTATTCTGACTTTGAAAAATCATAAAAAATTGGATAAAAAAATTAGGGGCTTAAATTTATATGTTTAGAATCCTGAATGAGTCTATTTTTAATATAAATAAACGGGAATATCATTTGAATCCTGTACTAGGAGATAATTAATTTTTAGTGAAGAAGGGTCGGAACTGTCAGACAGCAGAATAGGGGAGACTTCAATGAATAAACTGTATTAATTGGCCCAACCAAAAATTATGAAAATTTTATGGTAAGAAGATATGTGAATCTAGTTTTTGAAAAAATTTATGGATCTTAATTTGGAGTTCTGTAGTTTAAGATAAAAATAATTTAGTGACTATGACACAGATAGACAGCTTGAATATTCACATAAGTAGATAGTGAAAATTATAGATAATGTTACCTACAAGTGTGTTGTTTATACTAAGGATGTGGATGGAGAGGAGGAGGAGGAAAATATAGAAAAATATATGAATGACTCGTGTATAAATTGATCACATGCCCGATCATAATCGATAAGTGTTGAATTAGAAACGATATAATGTTTTATTTGGAATATTTATTATGAAATTATGATTATCCCTATAATACAAAAATTGAACTTGTGAGTTTAAATAACTAAATTTAGTGACCATTTGTTAATATTATTAAATTTCAATATTATTTTATGAATGGTGATTAATATTTATGTATGTTAATTGTTGAAAATAAGTAAATTATGTACAAAAGTTATGAAATTAAACTGAGAATTTCGGAGGAACGGAACGCAGAAAATGAGTACAATCTTTCAGTGAAAAAGATGAATTGACGGTAAATTACCCAAGTAAACCGAGATTCAGCATTTGTTGCGAATTCTCATGTTTGCTTTTCGTTTAGCTCTTACGAGCTTCTGTTAACTCATATGAGTTTTCAGTTAACCCTTTTGGGGTTTCAGTTCAGCTCTGATGAGCTTCAGTTAGCTTCCGGGCTTCCGTTTAGCACTTATGTGCTTCAGTTAGCCTTCGGGCTTCCGTTTAGCACTTATGTGCTTTAGCTAGATTTCGGGCTTCAGATCACGATGTACTCAAATCCGTAAGCTGTTCCTTGGATGGACAAGTTGGTAAGTCGTAAATGTAACATGTGGAAAAAGAAATGTAAGTAATGTTATCATTATTATTATTGAGCTCAATTATGTGATTTTATCATTCAAAGATTGTGTTTGACAGGATATGTTAGTAAATTATGAGTATGTGAATCAAAGTGACAGAATTTAAACACCTAATGAGGTTGAGCTGATTCACACGAATTTGTCATTTGAAATTGTGATTGACAGGAAGAAACAGTGAATTAAATGCTTATCAATGGTTACACATAATTATCTGAAAAATAAGAAAAATGACGGTTATTGATATATGGAATGTAAGAAATTGATATATGAATGTGGAATATGTTTAATAAATGTGTTCATTCTTAACTATGAAATTATGTACCTCATGTGTGCTATTTTCATAAAGATGATATTTCAAATACTTTGGTGAGTAAAGCTTAAATATGAAATAGTATGAAATTGAGACAAGTTGTTATGAAAATATATTTAAATTATCTGTAAGTGTTTTGTACTCCTCGGTAATGCCTCGTACTCTGTTCCGGCAACGGATACGGGTAGGGGGTGTTACATTACTTGATTTAAATGACTGTAAATTTAGACCGGTAGTGCAAGTGTATAAAACTTACAACTCTAACAACATCGAACTTGGTCCTCTCTCCAACACCAGCTGCCAAGAAGCTTCTACCCTGTTTAACATTAACCAAGTCTAAAAAATAGTTGAAAGAAATTAGAGAAACTCAACATTTTTAATACTCACGTTCTACTTGATCCTTCTAAAAGTAGTCTAAGCGATTGGCTCATGCTACCCCGAAGTTGATCAATTAAAGTTGTATTAGTTTCATAAACCCCTCGTTCCGGTAATTCAATCATCCTCCCCTTCCTAATTTTTTCCCAAAAAAGTAATTAAAATTTAATTACTAAGTGATGTTACCTCGTTGAACCTAGTTTTTCCACCGCTCTTAACTCTCCAATTGCTAATCTGAAATCTTGCTGAGTTACTACCAAGTTTTTGAGGTTGTTGTCTCGATGTAAAGCTCGAGATTGAGCACTACTCACCAGTGCCTCCAACTCAGCACCGGAAATCCAACGGTTTGATTAACTGTTCGACCAAGCACCCAATATGAAAAGTTTCCAAAACCTCGTAAAACTTGATGCACAACACAACATTTAAGAACAACTCATCACTCACTAAATGCCTACTTCTAAGCATAAAAGTATGGATTATTATATATCACACACTAACAGTGTAGTTGAAGCTTGGTCTAAAACTACCACATGTATCACCGACTTATTGCTCAATCAAAAGCGGAAATAAACTAAAATAAAATCGGTGAATACCGATTTCATCGAGACTAAAGTCCTAGGATAGATGAGGATGTGGTATCATCGAACCCACATGAACTTTTAGAATCTCTGATCTAGCTTGAGAATCCGGTAAGGACATTTGTATATGCAATTCGAAATGGCCAGACCTACAAGGCTACAACAGCTGAATTTACTTAATCATCAATATATCCCAGAGTACTGTTTCCTCAGCCTCTCCCATGTTTTGTTATGACAAGTGATCTTTTATTGTATTGTATTTTCTTTCTTTTATGTATTTAATCAGATAGTATTTTTACATTTCATTATTATTGTACCACGCGAATAATTAACAAGTGTTCCTTGTTTACTAGAGAAGAATAACATTGATTTTCAAGTTCGAATTTGAATTCAAGGATGATGATAAAAGCGAGAGTTGGGTGTTTTGGTTGTATCTATGTAGATATTGATAACTAACTATGTCATGAGAAGTGGAGTCTCTTGCAGTGCGCGTCAATTTTTCGAGCACTTGGGTGGGTAGTTCTTGGAGATTGGAAGGATCTTCTTTTACCAGATACCAGATAATAATGAGGGGATGTTACCAGTCAGCCACTTCTTTTTCTACCGGTTTAGCTTTGTTTTCTCTTTTGAGGAGGCTACAGTAAGTTTCTTAATGTATTGTGTCTCATAATTATCAAATAAAAAACATAAAATATATAAATAATTTATCATTATTATCAAATTTAGAGACATTATATTGGTTAAGTATTTCTTTTTAATGTATTTTAAAATAATTAATATAGTGCCACACTAGGGCTTGTTAGTAGCATGTGCCTTCCAATTAATAGACTAATAGGAGAGATCCCAAAAGAACTCTTTGAGCTTCGATCATTAAATGAATCAAGAAATCACCTAATAGGAAATAGAATCACCTAATAGGAAATATAACGGACGAAATTGGCAACATGGAATTCATGGAATCTCATGATTTGTCCTGTCAACATGAAGTTGATGGAATCCCATGATATTGGTCAAGTTGTTGTAGGACGAAATTGGCAACATGGAGTTGATGGAATTCCTCTAAGTTTCTCCAATTTGAATTTCTTAAATTACTTCAACATGTCTTGCAACAACTTGACAGAACAAATCCCAACAAGTACTCAACTTCAAAGCTTTGAAAAGTTCTCTTACATGGGCAATCATCTCTGCGGACTTCCTCGCACTAAAAACTGTAGCACAAAAGGTATTTCAACTAATGTTCCAAATATTGGAAGAAGCGGTGAAGGAAGTAAAGTGAATTGGTGAGCATAGTTCTTGGCCATGTAATGGGATTTTGGGGTGTAGTGGCTCCCTTGTATTTTATAAGGTCTTGAAGGCATGCATACTATCGAAAGTTGGTCGAAAGTTGTACGTGTTACTATGGATATATAGTTTGATGAAAAAAAAACCCATGTATTATTAAATTTTGTGTGTGTTTATAATTGATTATGTGGGATTCGGATCTATAAAGGATTACATGAATCAATTAATCTAAACTTTGAGTTTAAATTTACTACTTTGATTCATGTTTTCTTATTATAATTATTTGATAAAATAAATAAAGAAATTATATTTGATGTTAGGTGCTTAAATTTTTTTTTTCAATTCATTGATATCAATATTTTTGCAGGAAAAATATATATTTAATAATTATTGCTTGCAAATCCCCAAAAAATATGATATCTATGATATAATTCTGCAGTTTATACAGGAGTACTAATTTATAAGATTAAAAAAAGTTTATAAATACCTCATTGAACAACCTTATTTTAATTAATTATTTTCTACTAAAAAAAAGTATTGATTGAGTTTAGTTTAATTGGTATTGACATTATTGCTAGGAAGACGTAAATTTAAGTGTGTTGAAACGTATTATACTCTTATTTAACGGTTGGGAAAGACTATAAATTTTAAAGTTTAATTTTTCATATTTAATATTTATATACGAAATAATTAATTATATATGAAAATTTGAGTGAATCTATGAACGATTCTAGCTGTTTTTGGAAAAATAAAAGAATATTAACAATGGTTTTCTTCCAACATTAATTTTTCCTTTTGCGTGGGAGTGGGACTTAACTCCATAGACTTACTTCTCAACTTTATGTCTATTTGTCTTTCTAAATTTGTGGAATCTTGGAGCTTGTTAATTTCCACATTAAATAGAGAAAAAGTAGAAGTTTATGTAGGAAAAAAGAGATTTTTCTTAAAACGAAAATTCTTTGAAAGCTATTCTTATGTATCAATTTTGTTTTTAGCAGGGGTTACGCGTAGTTAGGGGCAGGCACCTGGAAATTTTCTATTTATATCCTTTAAATTTTATAAAATTTTAAATTAGTAATAGTAAAATTACACTTTAGCCCTCTAGAAAATAATAAAAATTTGATTTAATCTTTTAAACATTATAAAGATACAGGTTGTTAAAATGGTGAAATTACATTTTTATTATCATAAAAATTACAATTTAATTTCGACTCTACTAATTTTTTTTTTTACTTCGCCGCTAATTTTTAAATAGCAAGTAAACCGTGAGATTGAGATTTATTCCATAGACTTAGTTGATTTCGGATTAGTGTTTTTTTAAAAAAAAGAAATCTTAATTAACATTTTTTAAATTAATTTTATTGTTACAAGACTATCGCGTGGATATATTCTTTTGATTTTAAATGTCACACCATTAAATTTAATAGAATAATTTTATTGGCAATAACTATTTGACTTGAATTTTTAAATTAAAAAAATATGGGGACTAAATTTTTGAAATTAAAAGTATACGAGACTAAAATCCAAATGTATAAAGGGTATAGCGATTTAGAACATATTTTAACCTTTAAATTTTTATTTTATAATTTAATATAAACAAATAATCAACTTAATATGAAGCTTGGAATTAATGTATATATAAAAGTTTTATTCTTTTCTTAAAAAAAAAAGTTTAGGAATTAAATAAAGCAGAGTAAAGGATGAATTGAATGATTTTCAATAAATGTTTAAGGGCCAGAAAAATCATAATGCAAGTTTCAAGCAGTATTGGTTTTCAAAATTTTGCTTAATAATAGCCAAACATATACAAAAATATTCTTATTCAATTTCCATGTCTTCCATTTTCTTTTCTTTCTTTTGGCTTTTAGGACCTAAAAAGTCTTAAAAGAACGTGGGAGTGGGACTTACTTAATAGACTTAGTTTTTAAACTTTTATGTCTATTTGTGCGTTGACATTGAATTAAGTTTTAATTTGGTTGGCATTGATTTTATTATTAATAAAGGAGGATATAGACTCGAGTACACTACGTCTTTAAGGTATAATAATTTATAACTATACCTATAGAATTATAAAAGTGTACTAGTAGGGTACTAAATACTCACCCAAAAAAATAATTATTCGAAATATATCAAGAGTGACCATAATTCAATTTGGGCTGATTTTGAAGAAATAATTCAATTTATCTTATAGTATTTTGATTTTTTAAACTCAAATCAAATTGAATTGAATATAAAAAAAATCCAAACTAATCGAATTCCATCGTTCAAATCGGGTCAATCCATCCATTTTATTCTTTTCAAAAGGTAATTCTTTATCATTTTAAACTATTTTTGCTGATTCAATATGTAAAACTAATTATAAAATTAAATAGAGATAGAAATAAGCTCTGTTTGAATAATTGTGTTTTTATAAATTTGAAAGTAATTTCAAGAGAAGATTTTAATACTTCACTTCCCTTTTTCAATTTCTTTTAGAGATTTGATTTTCAAAATTCCTCATAAATTTATTTGATTTAACACACATATAATCTCACTTAATAAATATAAATATATAAATATTATCAAGGTTTTTGAAATCTTAAAAATAAATTTATTTATTTGAATAAATATTTGATGAATTTCAAATTTTATTAGTAATTTCAAGAGAGGATTTAGAAGCTCACTTTTTTGTTTCAATTTTTTTCTCAAGATGTGTTTTTTTTTTTAATTTTCTCATAAATTTTAATAACCTAATTTTTCTTAAATCAATTATTTATCCAATCATGGTATTACAAATGCTAGCATTATGAATGGAAAAATTTTAAAAGGTTAAATTTTTTAAAAGTCTCAAAAATTTTAAAATTCTTCGTTCAAACACACTCTAAATACTTCTTTGTGGAAAATTTAAATTGAAATTTTTGAGGTCTAGAGAAATTATATTCAACAAACTAGGGTCTTGGAAGAAAGTTCATTAGCCATGAGGAAAATTTAAGCCGGAAATATGGGGTCTTTATAATATGTATTAATTTGATTCATTTAAAGTTTTATTTTTCTACAAGAATTAAGTTCATGATAATAAGAAAAGAAAGTTTTAACTTTTATTTATTAATAAAATATATATTCCCTTTGAAAAAACCTTTTTCAATTATTTTTCACTTTTTCTTTTGTTATAATTTTTAAATTATTTACTAATATGATCTATAAGATAAAATAGTACTACATTAGTATAAAGTACATATAAATTGTGGTACTGATGACATGTTAGCATCTATCATCCTGCGTTAGTGGCATAAGGATAAGAATTTATAGGAGAAATTTCATTTGTCTCAAGGTTTTCAAAATTGGGAATTTTAATAGTTTAAATTTTACTTATGTATGTGGTTTTTCAAAATTCCTCCCATTTTTATTTGATTTCATACACATTGTCTAATGATGTCCATATTGAATATTTTTTATATTGTTTATTTTAAAATAATTATTTTTTAATTTTTAAAATTCTATTAACCTAATTTTTTTCCTAACTTAATTATATATTCAAACAAAGCAATTGTAAATCTCAACATTTTGAATTTATGAATTCTAAAATTCTAGCATTTTAAAAATATCAAAAAATTGAAAAATTCTTCATCCAAACACAAGTTATAGTGTTGAAAAATATGAAAAATATATAGAATTGATTGAGTCTCTGAATACGTGAGACAATTTTGGCAATTTATTAAACCAAAATTATGGTCTATATTGTTTATGTGGATTGTATTTAGCCCATTAAAGAAAATCATATCACTTGAGAACATAATTGGAAGATCAGATCAAAACTGATCATCTTTTTCTAATTCCTTCGATCGTGGATATTGGATTGAATTGGAACGTTTCATTCTTAACTATCAAGAGTCCATGTTTACCTTGTTTATTATTACCTATTGTGTTCAGCTTATCTTATTGTTGTTTAATAAGAATTGTGATAAATCTTCTTTATATTAGCAAGTCTTGAAATATTCTATATAATTTAGAAACTTGTATAGATTATGTATAGAGAGAGATATAGCACATAATTTGTTCAAGTGTATGGAACTTGATTTTATGAGTGCATTGTGATAGTGAAACCAATTGTGTTGTGGTTTTACTTGCTGAATTCAAATGGGTCAATTTAGTGGCGAAAGTATCAGTCTTTAGTGTGCAAAAGTGAGAAAATTATCATGGGTGTGTGATAGATTTAGGATCACTTCTTGTAAATGTTGAAGATACTGAATATTTCTTACTAAATTAAAATATGCAAACGTAAGGAATCTAAATTGCATAAACAATCTTTGTGTCCGTTGTCTTACTTTTGCTTATTGTAGAGCTTGAAAAAGTGCTTACTCCCTTAGTCACTCCTTCCAAATACATAACTTATATCTCAACAATTACTTTAAATTTACAAATAGCTCCGTTAAATTTTCTGTCCAAACTTGTTCAATTGAAAAAAAAAATAAAAGTTTGAGGACTAGATTAAAAGTCAATAAAACAGTAAGAGCTAAATTGATTTTTTTCAGAAATGTTTTAAGGGCCACAAATATCGGTATGCATATTTGAATTAATATTCTTTATCCACAAATTGCTTAATATTAGCAAAACATATAGCAAAAATACCGTGGGAGTGGGAATTATTTATTGACAACTTTATTTCTCTTCTTCTAAACCAAAAATTTTGTTGGAAGAATTAAAAGTAAATTATTTCTTTAAATTAATAAATGAAATTCATATTAAATTTGTTACTTTATATCTTAATTATTAATATAAGTTTTTTTTCCTTCGATTATTTCATCTTTCTTCTCTTTTCATTATTAGTAAAAAGTCAAAATTTTGAATGCAATTAATTAGAAACTTTCCTTGATAGCAAATTTCCTACAGACTATTATCAATTAAATGTATTTTGTGGAAATTTGGGGTTTTGGAAGAAACTTCCTTGCGCTTCATGTATTTTTGTGTTTTAGCTAAGCTTAGTCTATATATTTGGAGTTGTGAGCAATGGCAATTGCAACCATGACTACTCTTCCAATTTCCTTATTCCCTTTTCTTCTTCTCATTCGCGCTTTCTATTTTAGCATTTGTGATGCCAATTCCAACATACTTTGCATCCAAAGTGAGAGAGAAGCTCTTTTGAAATTCAAGAATGATCTCACTGATCCTTCAAACAGGTTATCTTCTTGGGTTGAAGGAGGGGATTGCTGTAAATGGATTGGTGTCGTCTGCCATAACTCAACAGGCCACGTCAACCAACTGCACTTGGCTGCTCCGCCTCTTTCACCTTCAGCCCTAGGAGGCAAAATAAATCCTTCACTGCTGGAGTTGAAGCATCTCAATTCCCTGGACTTGAGCTATAACAGTTTTAGCAGCATACATATCCCGAAATTTTTCGGTTTGCTGGAGAGTTTAACATATCTTAACCTCTCTTGTGCACAGTTTCAGGGAGCAATTCCTCATAACCTTGGGAATCTCTCAAAGTTGCAGTATCTTGATCTTGGAGGTAATTACCACGAACAAAAAAGTCTTCAATGGGTTTCTGGACTTTATTCCTTGCAGCACCTTGATTTGAGTGGTGCGGATCTTTCTAAAGCAACTGATTGGGTACAGGTAACATTCAAACTTCCTTCTTTGTTAGAGTTGCACTTGCCAGGTTGTAGTTTAGAAGATGACCCATCTTTCATCAGTGTCAATTCTACAAATTCACTGATTGTTCTTGATCTTTCTGAGAACAGCTTTTCTTCAGTACCTAAGTCGATATTTAGTCTTCATGGTCTTGTGTCCATTGATCTTAGATTCAATTCTTTGGATGGCCCAATTCCAGATTACTTTGGCAACATCTCGTTTCTTGAAGTTCTTGATCTTACTTCGAGTCATCTCAATTCATCCATACCCAACTCCTTGTACGGTTTAAACCGTCTTCAGTTCCTTAGTCTTAGTGATAACGAGTTACAAGGAACAATCTCGAGTGCCATTGGAAACTTGAGCTCTGTTACTCACCTTGATCTTTCTTTAAATTATATGTTGGAAGGAAGATTACCAACCTCACTGGAATATCTGTGCAAATTGAAGGAGATGGATTTGTCATATAATAAAATTGAAGGTGGAATATCAGAAATCCTACAAAGTTTGTCTAGATGTTGTTTGGATTCCTTAGAGTCATTGATTATGACCAATAACCAACTTTCTGGCCATTTAACTGATCAACTTGGACAATTTAAAAATCTATCTTACTTGTCCCTTGCTCAAAACAAAATTTCTGGTCCCATTCCATCATCGATAGGGACTTATCATCTTTGAAATTCTTTGATATTTCAGAAAATCAATTAAATGGTCAAATTCCATGGTCTCTAGGGGAGCTGTCATCTTTGAAGTTATTTGATGTTTCAGAAAATCAATTAAATGGTACTTTTCCTCTATGTTTTGGACAATTGGAAAGTTTGGAAACTCTGGCTTTTGGGTATAATCTATTTGAAGGAGTTGTATTAGAAACCTATTTTTCTAATCTCACGAGATTGACAACTCTAGCAGCGTCACACAATAGGCTTAGATTTGAACCAAACTCAAGTTGGATTCCCCCATTTCAATGTGAAGGTATTAAATTGGGTGACTGGCATCTTGGCCCAAAGTTTCCTCGGTGGTTAAAATTTCAAAAGAAATTGTCTTCTTTGGATATCTCCTGTGCAGGAATTTCAGATGTCATGCCCACTTGGTTTTTAAACCTTCCCACTCAATTTGAATATTTAAATCTTTCCTTTAATCAACTTACTGGAGAGTTTTCATATTTGAATGTAACAAACTTTATTGACTTGAGTTCAAACCGCTTTACAGGTCCATTACCAAAAGTACTGTCAAGTTTAAGATTTTATTTTTGTCAAATAATTCATTTTCAGGATCCCTTTCTGAATTAGTTTGCAATCCATCATTAAGAGGGATGGTAACTCTTTACATTGATACAAATCTACTCATTGGAGAAATTCCAGATTGTTGGAATCATTGGGAAATTTTAGCTTATTTGAATTTAGAAAACAACCATTTGACAGGGAAAATCCCACCTACTTTGGGATATACAGATCCTTTTATGTTAAACCTTCGAAACAATAGCATGTTTGGAGAATTGCCATCCACATTGCAAAACTCTAGAGATTTGATTATGATTGATCTCAGTGAAAATCATTTCAGTGGAAGTGTACCAGCATGGATTGGTGATAAGCTCTCGAGCCTTGTGATTCTGAGCCTTCGATCAAATAACTTTGTTGGTCATATCCCTCATAAAATTTGTGATCTTCAATTTCTTCAGAACTTGGACCTTTCCCAAAACAACATTTCAGGAGTTATTCCAAAATGTTTCAATAATTTTAGTGCAATGGCCACAAAAAACAAAACCAATAATGAAGTTTCTGCGCCGTTAGTCATTGATTTCCCATTTTATTTTAAAGCATTATTGGTGTTGAAAGGACGAGAGGATGAATATGGTAGCACGCTAGGACTTGTTACCAATATAGACCTTTCAGCTAATAATCTCACTGGAGAGATCCCCAAAGAAATTGGTAGTCTCGTTGGACTATTGTCTTTAAATTTTTCAGGGAATCTCCTAACAGGAAATATACCAGACACCATTGGCAACATGGAGTTAATGGAATCTCTTGATTTGTCGATGAATCGATTGAATGGTGAAATCCCTCCGAGTTTCTCCAAATTGAATTTCTTAAACCACTTCAATGTGTCCTACAACAACTTGACAGGACAAATCCCAACAAGCACTCAGCTTCAAAGCTTTGAAAACTTGTCTTACGTGGGAAATCATCTTTGTGGACCTCCTCTCACTAAAACTGCAGTACAAAAGGTTTTTCAACTGATGTTGTGAATAATGGAAGTAGCAGTGAAGGAAGTAAAGTGAATTGGCTTTATGTCAGCATTGTTATTGGCTTTGTAATGGGATTTTGGGGTATAGTGGCTCCCTTGTTTTTCATTAGGTCTTGGAGGATTGCGTACTATCGAAAGCTAGACCATATTTGTGGTAAACTATATGTGTTTTGGGCTACTATAGGTATGTAGTTTGAAGGGGGAAAAAGCATGTATAATTGATGCATTTGACCTAGGTGTGCTATACATGATTGTTTGGTGCTAAAAGATTAGTTTTAGCGTCTGTCCTTTAATGGGACTCGTTGATGTGCCAACAAGGCAGCCCACTTGCTTGTGTGAGCTGTTTTGTTATATGCAAACCATACGGAATGTGGTACTTTTCCTTTTGCATCATTTTTTAAGAATGTTGAAATCATGTTTTATGTTGATAAGAATGATGATTTCGGACAGTAGGTTCGGGTGTAAGGGGTGAGCCTGTTGGCTCGGGTTTAGTAGTTCGTCTCCTCATTGTGTTTGCTTTTGTTTTGCGACTTAATCTTTAATGAATTTCTTCTTTAAAAAATTAGTAATTTTATACAAGCATAAAAGTATAGGGTAAACTACACCTAAGATCATTCTAAAATAGGATTTGTCCTATTTTAGTTACTCTAAATTTTTTTCTCAAGTTAGTCATTCTAATTAGTATAATTATTTGAATTAGTTACTGCCGTTAAACATTTCGTTAATCCAATAACAGATTGTTGATGTGGTATATGAGCCAATTGAATGATGCCACGTGACACTTTCTTTTGACTTTTGGCAAAAACTTAAGATCTCTCTATAATTAATCTAGTTCACTTTTTCCTTTTCTTTCTCTATGCAACTCAAAAGGAAAAATCAGAACAAGGCATCTCAAATCTACATGCCCTTCATTAATTTCTCGACAATGGATCTATGGCAACTATCAAGGATAACCCACCATACATACACAAATAATTAAAGAATAGTGAACATATATAAATGAGAATGGATCTATGGCATGGATAGGGCAAGGGTAAAAGCTTCAACCTTTATAATTCGTTATATGCAGGCAATTTGAAATTTCAGGAGCTTTTAAAGAAGGCAATAGATTCTCTGTTTAGGATATTTTCTTTGCTTTCTAATTGCTTTCAATGTACATAAGTTAAATTATAATTTTTTTAAAAAAATAGAATTTATTTGTAAAATAAAGTAACACTATTTCCCAACAAAATAATGAGGTTTATGAACGTGTAAATAGCTCAATACTGTTACTATTTATAGAGAATCAATACAAGACTTCTGTTGATCTAATTAAATAATGATAATTAAATAATGAGTGCATTATTGGTGCAGAAAGGATGAAAGGATGAATACAATATCACATCAAGATTTGTTATCAACATAAACATTTCAGCTACTACTCTCACAAGAGAGATCTCAAAAAATTGAAAGTCTCGTTGGACTACTATCATTAAATTTATCAAGGAATCTCTTAACAGAAATATACCAAACAACATCGACAACATTTTAAATAAAAAAAATAGAAACATGATTTTTCGCAAAACAAGAACGAAATTCACAACATTTCAGATAAAAAGTCGACATTATAATGCTAAAAATAAAATTAGTAAAATTTTCCATCTTATAAAAGCACTAACTTGATTTATTTTTAGTAATATGCCGCACTTTCCCGTTTCATTCCTATCTTTGCCTTTCTTTGAAATATTTTGTCTATATTTTATGGCTCTTTTAGCTGTATCCCAAGCTATACTTATGAGTCAGGTTATTGTGGAATTATATAATTAGTTACTCAATTATATAAACTTTTAGTTTTATCTTTAAATCATTTTTATTTTGATCACTCTCCGTTAATAGAAGTGAAGATATGATCTTTTTCTAAATGGTAGAATAACACAATTATTTCTCAGTACTCAAATATTTTATCAATTTAATCCTTAAACACATAAATTAAAGATTATTATATAATTATAAAAAAAGTACAACATATAATATTATTTATATATATTTTGTGGAAAAATATAATATTTTATATATTATCAATGCAAAATATTTTTTAAGCAGCTTATTAAATACAAAATTTATAGGCACGAGACTGAGAATGATTGAATAGAAGAAAGTGTAAAAGCAAGCCAATGCATGAAAACACCAGTGTACGTCGATCCAACCAACTATAATAGTATTTTCTTCGCTCCTTTTTTTTTTTTTTTGATAACTGATCATCTCCGATAAGCTTCATGGATGAACAACAACAAAAAATTTCAAACATGGAACATTTTTTTCAAGAACATGTTTGCCAGTTCTACAAATCTATTAAAACAGGTTTAAGTTGGTGATTTATAGATATGGACAGCCTTGACAAATTTTTAAGCCTTATATTTTATGTTTGACTGAGCTTGAGCAAATATAAAATATACTAATATTATATATAAACCCGACCAATCCAACCATTAACATCTCTGATAATATAGACTTAGCAATAATTAATATTTAACTAAAACTTAATTTGAGGCTAGCTATATGGGAGCGAGTAGTGACACCTTGGAACTGAAGCGATAAATAAAAATAAGAATTTTTTTCTTTTTGCTTACTAAATGTATATAGGAAGAAAATTTAGGTAGTTCATGAACCTTATTCTGAGTCAATTGCATTTTGTCCTCTATTAAAATATAGCAATTATTTTGTTAGATCAAAGACACTAGTCTTCTGTTAAAGTATCCATATCTATTTTTAATTGTCATTTATTGCATCAATAATTTTGATTAGTTAGTACATCAATATAGTTGAATAGATGAAATTTTTAACAAAAATAATCACTTTGCTCTTTATCTAACATGCAAAAGACTAATTTTTCCATTTTAAAAGTAATATGGATAAAATGCAATCAGACTTCTAGTAAGAGCATATGTGGAATTTATTTTATGCCTATATTTTTATTGATTTTTTAAATAAAAGACTAAATATTTTAATTACGGAATGATATTTTCTTAATTTTCTTCATCGAATTGTACTCGATTAACTCGTGACATCAACCTGGCTAGCTTAAATAATAATAATATAACATTAAGTTAAATAACAATATAACTACAATCAACGTTCAATTCGGGTGGAGCTTTGATTCAAGTGAATTAAAGCAAGAATTTACAAATCTATATATGCCGATACTATAATATATGTGATTCAATCCCAAAACAGTACTGGTGTTAGCTGTACTGCTATGGAGTCAAGGTCAATGTTAATTACATGGAAATTTGG